>NW_013952917.1:171412-175838 GCF_001266775.1 Austrofundulus limnaeus | reverse complement strand
TAAATAAATAAATAAATAAATAAATAAATAAATAAATAAATAAATAAATAAATCACTGACTAGGTTTTATTACCTCCGCCAATAGAGGAGGTAATGTTTTCGGTCGCGTATGTCTGTCTGTCTGAGGACAAAATTACTAAAAAAACTTATGGATGGATTTTCATGAAATTTTCACCACAAGTGGGTATTGGCCAAAGGAACACACCATTAAATTTTCGTGATGATCCAGATCACGATCCGTACCCAGGAACAGCCAATCAGCTTCAAGGAAGCTGACCGTAGACTTCCAATCACATTGGATCATTCATAAATGGTTCAACCTCCTGACTGTAGACATCCAATGGGATTGCCTGAGGCGGTGTAGAAGACAATCATGAAGTGCATGGAAATACAACTTTAGACCGAATTGTTTTTAAATTGAAAAACTTACTGTTTGAAGTTTCTTTATGTAACAACTGATCGTTTTCATAATACATTGGCCCGYGCGTCCGAACAATTTTGTATTTTGTGTTTACGTTTTTGGAGTTTTTTACCCCCACCTGTATCGGAAAGGTAAGCTAGATACCCCACACCACCCTCGCCCACACACACACACACACACACACCGTTCAGGTCTGTTATCCAATAGATAACGCTAAGGTTTTCTTAAACAATTATGTTCAATCTGTTTTTTTATGGCTAAATGTTTTCTTTTTTCTGATGCTGTTCCATTCCTTCTGTTGCATGTAATTTATTACATATTTAGTGATTGTAAAGCACTTGTACACAAACACACATATGACTAAAATGTAATAAATCACACACAAAACAAACACACACACTCACCTCACACACAAACATACAGTCTTGGCGGAGGTTTGCACTCTCCAAGTGCTTCTAGTTTAGTATAAGTTTCCTCCTTCCATTTATACAAATATGAAATGTAATCTGAGATTTTTGTTTTACATCAGCACTTKTATTAATCTGAACTGTACAAAATTATCTACTCACTGCATACATAAAAACCATCGTGTTTACACTGTCAAGGTTGTAGTGGAGCTTTTAGGGAAAATGTCTTCCTAAAAATATGTCCTGAGCATCTGGTGTTTACGGTTTTATTGCTGTTTACTGAGATTTGCACTACCCATCATGCTCTGTAGTGAGATTTATGAAACAAAAAACAGATTGTTGCTAGATGTCATTTTGTGTTTTTAGGCAGTTGGGTAAAAGATGTTCCAAAATTGTCAGCTTTTCTTTAAACTGTTGCCTCTGAACTGAGTCAAGCACTTGTTCAATACGACACACTGAAGGGATGTTCAGACAAAATGCTGGATATGAAAGTATTCAACTTTGACCCTGTTCATTCTCTCTCTCTTTCTTTGCTTGTGTGTCTGTCTTTATAAGGCGTTGTTGTGTAGCTACAGTGATTTAAATCAAATATTATGTCACAACTTATTAATACCACTTTAATTGTGTCAGCCCCTTTATTTAAAACAGTCTAACTCAAAAACATTCCAGGGGAAATTTCTGAGAGTCTTGATCAATTACATGAAGAACTACAAGATCTGGCCATGCACTGCTGCAAGTAATAGACTCTTACGATTATTGGTGTGCTCTCCAATGTGATTATACAACAAGAACAACTTTGAGAGTTTGTTTAGAGCATTTTCACAGAAATGCGCTTGTAATTAAAGGTGGGTAACATGCAGTGACATTATGCAATCGGCTATTATTATTTGAGTTATGCTCAGAGAACAACCACCATGGTAACTTTTATCTCCGTAGTAGAGGCTACTTGGTGTTTTTATGCTTCTGCAGTCACCAGCTGACCTTTAAACATCTCACCCTCCTTCAGTTCAGCATCTATTCATTAAAAAAGGACTAGAGACAGGATGTGGGTGTGATTAAAAAAGGAGCAAAAAGGGCAACAAAAAGAAGAAAAAACGATATCTCATATGTGCAGGATTAACTCAGTCTTTCTGACAGCTAAGCAAGTGCCACTTTTTATTGAAGAGATATATCAAACACATTTATTCCCCTTTTTCTCCTGCCAGCTATGGTCATAAATTTACAACAGTAAGACTCAAAGACAGCATTTCAGACATGTCCCCTGAATTCCAATGCTATTTTTGTCCACCTCTTTACCTGCTGGTTTTGCATTAAAGAGCAACAGTTAATTTTCCAACTCAGTGTATTGGGCATCTCCTAATGGTTTGGAATCGACAAGTCTTGTTTACTCAATTAATCTGATAGATTATTTTTGCAACACTGTTCATCACAATGTCCCGTTTTAATGGACACTCCTGGTTTTGTCCAGCCAACATTTCAGAGTCCAAAGGAATTCTGTTTATAATCATGAAATCTAGATTAAACTTTGTTCAGAATTAGGCTTAAAACCCATCCCCATACTTAGTTATCAAAATAAATGCTAAATACTGACTGAACTTTTGCTCAAGTAATTGTTTTAACCTCTTTTGTATAACTGATGTACAGAAGATGGTACAGTGGCTGTTCAGAGAATAGCATCAGTCCAAATTTACTAACACAATTAGCTGATCTCATGGTCGTAGTCAAAATAAAGTACACCTTGTTCCGTTTTTTTAAGGTTTTATGATGTAAAATCACTTGGCCCCTAGCAGATTTTAAATTAAAAACAGAAAGAAAAAAAAAACATGTTTTAGCATTTGTCTCTAGAACACTTTGTCCTAGAGAGAAGTTCATGGCTAACTCAGTGACTGTAAGCTTTCAAACTCCTTTGGCTGCACAACCACCCTAAATCGTCTGTTCTTCAGTACCATTCCTGACAATTGGTGAGACAGTCGTATTGATACGTTGTGTTTGTAATCTATCATTGTCCAGTATAATAATATATTTTATCTATATTATTTACCACACCCCGGCATTGAAAATCTTAGCAATAATAAAATAAATATCTAAGGTTTGTATTAATTGTGAATATAATGCATTTCTTAGCTTTTAGGAAGACTGCTCTTCCTGGCACAAGGGAACTGTTTTGACCACTCAGCTGTTCTCAAGACAAAAAAAAAAAAGGTGAAAATTGCATCTTGAGGAGACAAAATAAAATTGAAGTGTTCTTTCGGTCTCTTTCAGGTTTGTACTGTGTCAAAAGGTCTTCAGCTGTCTCAACACACAGACAGCATCAAGCCTACACACCTGCAGCAAGCTTTGACAGTACGTTTCCTTCCTCACACTTAATCTGTTTTGACTCAGCAAACCCACATATCTACTACATTAGACCCAACACCAACCTTTAATTTATTTTAGCAGTTTTAAAAACCTCCATGTCAGAAAATCAGAGGGGAAAGAAATTCAACACAATTTTTTTAAAACACTCCTTTAGTTTTTTTTTTTTTTTTTTTGGCCAACAATTACTGTGTCATTGTTTAGATACATTTTTATTACATCCTGATTTCCAACCAGTGTTGCATAAATGTTTGATCAAAATAATTTATTAATGGTGAGTGAGTCGTACTGCTGCAGTGGAAGATTTTTAAGCGAGTAATCCATGTGTGAAAACGATGTCTCATGCAACACGCCTTCACAGTTTGAGCCTGATGAATCCTGGCATTGTCAGCTTGGAACTTGGAAAAAGCTTGTGCCATCAAGGAAGAATAAAAAAAATATGAATGTAAAAAAATCTGGTGATTCAAATGTGCAGGTTSTCAGTCAACTCCATGTTTTGAATACAGTGTTTCTGAATTAAGATACCTGAAAGATACCTGGGGGGGAAAATGTTGTGGTATGTTTGATGTCACATGAATTCAAATTTTGACTGGCTGGAAACAAAAGCATTAAAAAGCCCAGTGGATAGCCCTTCATCAGAGCTAAACAACAGCAACAAAAATAAGAATGTGACACTCATACGTTGAATAGTTTTTGAGTTATAAGCAATTTAGTACGTCCAGGCACCCCCTTTTTAGATTGAGCCGCCTCCTCATTATGGGGTCTATCGTAAAACCGTTGGCTGGTGCAGTGTAGGTCGGACTCATCTAGATCGGTCACCTCTTCTTTGCATGTGGGGGGTCTGTGATGCAAAAAAATACTTTTAGGTTTAAGCCAGTAATTCATGACATACTTTAATGACCTAGGTTTTCATGACATGCTGTTTATCAGCAGAATRATTAAAGTCAGAACAAGATCTGCTAACAACAATTATTCTTAAATATCACTTGTGTTTATCTTTGTGTTTTCCCTTGACCCAGCATTTCCTAAGGAGGAATTCTTGCTTTATTAAAGGGGACCTGTTATGCAAAATTCACTTTTTAAAGGTTTTTTTACTCAACTTTGGGTATGCACTTCTTAAAAAAATACAGTCCTAGGACCAAAAAAAAAATGCACCCAGGGGCATATTTACTGTAAGTAAATGTATTTTTAATGTATATTAATGACAAGTTTTATACTTCCGTCATTTTGTGATGTCACAAGC
>NW_013952917.1:169659-171032 GCF_001266775.1 Austrofundulus limnaeus | reverse complement strand
ATGGTTGTACAACGGAGCTTCTGCTATTATTAGCCATGCTAACGTAAATGCTGGCTTTGGAGGGCGGAGTTAATGTCAACAGATTTTTGGAGGGCATTACCAACAGAGCTCATTAACATAAACAGCTCTTCTGAATGGAAGTCCGAGCAGGCAGAACTAGAAAATGGAAAATTTTATTATCTGAGAATTATTTTGTGCATTAAATTKAATGAACATGGTCTGTATAGCCCTCAGACATACCATAAAAATTTCTAGGACCCATAATTGGTCTCCTTTAAGATGACATAAAAAGTTTGTTAAAAAGTATATATGAGGCTTCAACTACCTCAGTGAAGGAGAAGCAGGAGCAGAGAGCAGGGGGACAGTCTGATGGCTCAATGTTGTTCTCTGTGTTTCCTGTTGTTGCAAATAAAACTCAGCTGATCATTCCACAGAGTGCCTTCATTCATGGACCATGTATTTCTGTCTTTGTTAAATAAATATTTCCATATCAGAGTCATAATTAATCTTAATGTATGTAACATGAAATAGTTAACATTAAGATACTGATCATGTAACGTCTACAGGCTCATTGACTGACCATGTGCCGCTGCACTTCCAAGCGGAAGAAAAACTTGTTTCTCTGTTCCAACACACGTATTTCCATGATATAACTGCCTCACCATCCACATGTGATTTTCACCAAGGTTTAATTAGTTTTGCTATTTTCTGCTGTGTTCCAGTTACTGATCTACATTGCATGAAACAAGTATCAAATTTTTGATATTTGAATTTTAAAATCAATTCTAGAGCAAAACATTCTGGTATCAGTGGTTTCTTTCATCCACTGTTAGATTTGTATTTTTGGTAATTTGATCATTTTTAGCAGTCTTTGTGATTATACAGGTTTGTTGTTAGACTTTTGCAACATAGACTGAATCATGTTGTGTTCATTAGGCAGTTTCTTTTTAGTACTAGTAGGCATCCAAACTCAACAAAGACCCAACTGAAGAAGTTCAGTTTTGAAAGATTTGCCTTAGCCAGTCTGTTAAAGAGTGCAAAACAGAAGCAGATTTTATTTTTTAAATTTTTTTGGCTATGCAATTACTAGAGTTAGACATTCAAGTCGATTGGTCAGTTTGTAAATTTATGGCAAAAAAAAAAAGAAAAAAATATTTATTTATTTATTTATTTATTTATTTATTTATTTATTTATTTTGAATGTCTTATATTTCTATCTCACATATTCTCTATGTGACTTGGATATGCTGTTTGCTTGATGTTTTGTTTCTCCTTCACCTTTTCTTTATGGGTTTCTCCAGTACCCGCCAGGCTGACATTGTAAATAAGAAGTTATTCTTAATGTTTTGTCTGATAACATAAAGGTTAAATAA
>NW_013952917.1:154821-169094 GCF_001266775.1 Austrofundulus limnaeus | reverse complement strand
TGTGTGTGTGTGTGTGTGTGTGTGTGTATTTTTTTTTGCCTCATGTCACATTTCATCTGACTTTTACATCTGTGAGGTGTGGGTGAGCTGATCGATCCATATAATAATAATGATTATTACCTTGAGTCATGCTGTTTAAATCTAGTATTCAGCAACAGAACAGAAGTCCAGTTTCTTTGACTTCATTCTAATAATTTTCCATGTCCTGGATGACTGATAATCTGCAGAAACATATGATAGTAACGTCCAACGTTGGTCGCGAACTGTATGGACACAAAAGTTACTTTACTTCCAGGCTGTTGCCTCATTCCACAAATAAATGACTGCACCAGAGCATCCAATCAGAGGCAGGTTCCAATATAAACTGGGAACTAAACAAGCATGTCAGAACAGTATTTAACCAGCTCTGATTGCACAACAACTTCAAAATGCTAACAAGTAGCATTCATGTTTAACTACTTCCATAAACAGCAAGCTGAATGTGGCGCCATGTCCTGTTCTGTGCATGCAGGTTCTTGTGTAAACTTTCATTACCAAATAATCTTACTTTTTTTTTCAAAAAATCTGAAAAGACCTGCAGTTTGAACATAGCCTAATCGTTAAAACCATCTCAAAAAAGATGTGAACATTACAGTTTTTATTGATTGCTTTGACCTGTTTGAAGAAACGGGGAACCTCTCAGTCTTCATCATCACCATCTCAGAAGAGCATAAGACATCTCTTACAAATGTGTTAACCCATTCTCATTGGGTTGACACAGTTTTCCCGCCCTTTTGCAAAACAGTTAATGCAGATGTCATTCAAKAAGTCCAAACTCCTCCGTTTTAGCTGTGGTTACAGAACAGAAACCAAATAAGCTCTTAGAAACTCCCTGATCCRTATGAAATCACCGAAAACACCTGTTTCACACTTCTTCACTGATTTTTTTCAATTTGCAATCAGTCTGCAGGCCTGTGTTTTTCTCTTATACTCTCATAGTATAGGCCCACTATGGATTTTTGTTCTTTACTGTAAAAAAAATGTTCTTTGTTTACCTAATTTCTCACACAGTAAAGGATTTTWTTTTAATTTCAATGCATTCTCTGTTGGAATATTGCATTTGTCAGGCACAGTGTGAATAAAGAATGTAATCAATAAATTTGCATCAAAGCATATCTGCTTCTGGATGTATTTTTAAAAGAGGGCAAATTTGACTACAAACAGCAGACAGAACTGACATGTAAGCTACATACAGTCATAGGCTACAATGACAAGCAATGGTGCACTGATTCACACGAGTGCTGTATTTTGTATTTTGTTGCCCATTGTGTACTGCTTGTTTGGAGGTGCTCACATACTTGTGTCAAAGTTSAGCTGTTTGGAGGCAAAATTTGCTTTTGTTCCATATTTTAAATGTTTTGGCACAGTTAGTGCCTTTTACAAACAAAATGTGTCATTTTGCACACTGTGGCACTGTTTAGGCCTCTGCGTTAACTGTTTTGAAAATGTGGATTTTGAGTTGACGGCTGCRTCAAAACTMTCAATAAACTGTAAACTGCTTTGCCAACGAACATGTTTCATTAAAATTAGTCTGAAATGCAACTGAGGGGGGAAAAAAGCATTTTTACTTAAATAACTGCCAAAGTTAAAAGAACCAAAATCTCATAAACCAGCTTGATATGAAGTTAGTCTTAGATATTTACATATTCTGAGAGTAGGAGGTATTTGCTTTTCTCGAGTAAAAGAAAAAAAGGAAAAAGAGGAATCTACTGCACTCTTGTCTACACAAAAAGAGGGCAGACATGTCAGGSATAGTATACATCACTCCTGTCCAATGATGAGTGTCAGACTTTGATCAATGCAATCCAATATCCAAAAAAGTGCCTTAAGTTTGTTGTGTTATTTCCATTTTTCATTTCAAATGCAAAACAGGAGTATAAAACATTTATGCTGCTGATTTTGCAAATACACCAAAGCAACAAAAATGGTCACAAAAAATGTTAAGGTTTTTAGCCAGTCTCTAGACCTCTGTCCCAAAAAAAATCTGTGGACTGAGCTGAAGCTTTGAGTTGCCCAAATCACCTTACATATTGGGAGTTTTAGTAAAGACTAGTGAACCAAAATCCCTCCTAAAATGTATGCAAACCTTATGACAAAATACAAGAAGTGTCTCAGTAAACAAAAAAGATTCCTCTAACAATATTATATGAGGTTTTATTTGAGGTTCAAATAGTGATTTTAGTCATTGATATGCAGAATAATTTTGAACTTTTTTATGATTTATCTAACTTGAGTTTTTAGTTGATATTTTGTCTTTGTTAAATTCTAAATACAATAAAGGTTAGTGACTGGTTCTTTGAAAATGAACTTACAGAGGTTGAGTTGGGGGTCTCAATCCTCCCCAGGAATAAAGTGGTGTGGAAAACCCCCCATTTGTTTTGGGATAAAAACTGAGGACTTTTTTTTGCCACAATAGAAATGAGTGGATGCAATGATTATCAAAAAAGGCTGAAAAAATGTCACTTGTAGATTTAGAAATGCCATCCTAATTGCAATCCCTAAGAAATCCATTGGTGCTCTATCCATTAAAACCTGGAACCCACCRTGAGGAAACAATTTTCCCTTTCTCATGTCTGTTGTGTTTGTGGCAGAAGGTCATATTTAGACTGTGCAGCGAGAACATCTGCAATCTGTCACAAAATGGTTGCTAACTGCTCACACCTATTGAACTCGATCAGTGTGTTTGCAGCGGCATGTATAATTAGCGCTATTTGCTTTGTGAACCAGACAGAGGAAGAAACGACAGTTGGGGCAAATGATGTGCAAAAACGATAGAAAACATCAGGTGCTGAACATCTTTTGTGAATGAGGACCTCAGGGAGTTGTGTGTGCAGATGCACAGTTTTCTTTGTTCTGAGTCACCATTCTCCTTGAGACTCCTCCAAGCTAAACCACACTTCTTGCATTGGCCAGACACTTACAGAAAGTTTTAATCAACAATAATTTATTTTTGATCCAATGCTTCACTTGGCAGGAAGACACTTGGCTTGGTTCTTAAAGGATACACAATTAGACCGTTGTTTTGGCTTGCAGAGAGATCATTTTGTGGGGGTTATAACAATAGCTTGGATAAGGGCAGAACAAGACTGTCAGCACACAACTCAGACTGAATGATTGTTCACAGGAATCATAATTCCCACAGTGCAATTGCTAGAGGACTTTGTCACATGAACAGAACATATGTCATTTTTGGACGTTTGCTGAAATGAACTAATGCTGTTGTTTTGCTTCGGGGGGAAGTCTTAAAATAACTATGCAGGTCAGAAAGACCGGACAACAATGTAAAACTGCATATTCTTGATTCAGTGCATAATTCCTTGTGTTATTCTATATGTTACAGTAAAGGTGATTGAGCCTATTGGAGCAGCTTCAAAGCTTGATACTGTCTGATAGTTATCCCTACAAAATGACTGGCATCAAAACAGCTTTAGAATTTATTTGTTTTATTTATTAAAACAGATGCAAAGAAATATAGAATACAAGTTTGAACTTTTATTATAGTGTAATCTCCTTTGACTTTATTTAATGCCGGTCTCAGTCTTCTCCATTAATGACAGAGTGTATAGAGCCGGCTGCTGTCCTGTTGCCCCTGGCATTTTCAGACGAGTCTAGGTCATACTCATGTCAGCCGTTTGCCGACTAGCACAATTTGTAGCTCCTCACCTCCAAAATATTGACAACTGCTTGCTTAACACTAGTGTCAGAAAAGCACAGCAGGTTCCCATCACACCTCCAAGAAAGTCATCCACTAGACTCTGATACTCCTCCTGTGTGGAAAAAAAACTAATGCACTGTTTGATCTCTGAAAAGAACACAGAGGTAAAGCAACACCACAATCAAAAGCTAGAGGTTTGACTGAAACAATGTAGTCCCTGTAAGCCATCAGCTCTATGTTGCAACCACAAATGAATCTGATTTGAAAAGTAAATGTAAACTTGACATTAGTAAAAGCAGATCCCTCCAAAGTAATGAGGAAAAACTTAGCTAATGCTTTCATCAGCTGAACATGTTTTAAGTGACACAATGTGTTTTTTAGGTATTAGCAAAGAAAACAAATTGAAGTGATAGACTTTTAACACAAAGTGGCAAAAATGAGGTGGCGAATGTAGTATTTCAAAAGGTTTTCAAAATTTGTGGAATTTTCTCTGTACGACTGTACAGTGATGTAGTACTTGAGACCGGTCTGAAGAGCACTTTTGATGGTTAAGTCTCGGACTCTGGTTTTGGTCTTGAMTATAGAACACTGTATACATGCAAAATAGAGGAACATCCATGTAATGTGTGGACAAACCATACAACCTGACATGGGTTAGATTTAGGACATGAACTGCGTGTGGGGTAGTTAGGTTTAGGGTATGGGTCMAGGTTAGGCAACAGAAATGACTGGAAATCAATAACAAGGGCAGAAAACAAACTTGAATGTGTATGTTTCAGGCAACTCTCTTTGTATGTGTATGTGTGTGGAAACATTTTTGCAATATCATGGAGACCATTTTCCAGAAAATCACAGTCTTGCGGGGACCAAAGCCAGGTCCATATGGGTACAGATGCTGATTTTGGGTGGGGGGTTAGGTTTAGGACCAAGGTGTGAATTGAGTTTAGGCTAGATTTAGGGTGAGGTATGYACTGGTTTTAGGGTTCAGGGTTAGACTACATAAATGACTGGAAAATAAGGTCCCCACAGGGATAGAAAAAACAACCTGTGTGTGTATGATTCACACAAGTCTGTTTACTAGAAAGGAAAAGGTGGGTGCAGCATGAATAATTTCATTTTTCTGTCTCACTCTCAARTATGAATAACATGGGGTGAGATTCTACACATTTTTGATGGCTGTTGCAGGTAACATTACATCCCCCCGAGGCAGCTGTGTACCACTGTGCTGCTTGTCCCCCACAACACTCACAAACACAAACAAAGCATGGCCTGTCCTTACATTCTGTAATCCAAGAAACATCAGCATGTGTCTCAGTCTATCACCAAGCTTTTTTCTGAAGTAAACAGGACAAATGTTTTCTTCTGTTTGTATCCTCTTTTTAGTTGGTATATATATATATATATATATATATATATATATATATATGAAGACTCTGACTTGTCCTCAGTTATTGTTTGAATAAATAGATAAAACTGAACTTCCTTGTTTTTGTTTTCCTTGTTTCTTGAAAATTGTGCTGCCACTTTTATGTTATTTAATGATACACAGCATATTATGTGCAAGATAAAAGAGAATAACCCTGAAAGGAGGAAACAAAAAATAATAATAAAAAGATTTTCAGGACGAATAAAGCGTTTTTTAAATGAATGATGTGGGATTGTTTGTTCTGCACTCAAAACACAAATGTAGTTACTGCAAGTAATTGCTCTCAGCTTTACCTGGAAATTGTCACAAAGATGTCAAACTGCTTCGCTTTTTCAGTTTTTAAGTGACTACATGGCATGTCCTTGAGACTACCTGATATTTAGATGGTGGACTTTGAAAACCCAGCCAAACAATTTCCTTTCTAATAAGTTGTTTTGGCACATTTCCTGTCTTTACTTTCTCTGCTGCCCATGTTTGTATTTGTAATTATTGCTGCCAGTAACCTTGTGTTCACTGTTCTTTTTGCCGAAAGAAACTATGTGTGGTCCAACCCTTCTGTATGTAGTGATCTATGTTTTTCTTTACTTTGGGTATTTATTGTGCTGATTGTTTAGTTCTTGCTTAAGGTTTATGTCACTCTCTGGTCTTGCCCGATCTCACCTGACCCCAATTGTCAACAGTTCATGTATATATATGCTCTCTATTCCCTCTCCTTTGCTACCTAGTAAGTAAGTACCGGTAAGTAAAATTTCATTTAAATAGCGCCTTTCACTGAAATAAATTAACAAGGTGCTGTACATTCAGGGAAGTGGGGAGAGGGCAGTTAAGACAGGTCATGCATCAAACACAGTTGTGCTACCTTAAAAACAGAACAACGGAAAACCTAAAAAAAACACAAGGAAAAATGAGGAAAAAAGCAAAAACATCATATTATATCAACACTGTGACACACTATGGTGTTTATGAAAAAAACCTCTGTGTAAGGCAGATTTATAAGCCAGAGGAGTAAGTGAGTTTTAAGGGGCCCGAAGAATCCAGTCCCCAAAACCAGCACAGCCATAGTTCAGAATATTGATGGTAAAACTGTTCATTCATTGTGGCCCTCAGCTTGCTCAGGAAACTAAGATTAGACGGGTGAGAGAGGAGGGGGGAAGGTGTGGGGCAGAGCCTTATCGACGTGATCCAGCCATAAATGTGGCATAAATGGTCTTCACTTTAAACTCAATCATTCTGTTCAGTCACCTCAGTTCTTGTAATGTAATCTGGTGAGTCTCCATGTGTTAATTTCCTTAGTTTGCTCTCACATACTTGTGTTTTTTTCATTGTTTTCTTATACAGTTTAGTGCACCTTTTATGAGATTGTTTCTTGGGTCCATCTTACAAACACTCCCATGCTGTGACACTCTTTGTTTGAGTCTCTTTTCCTCTCAACACAACATCAGTCAAGACAGAAGGCCACTCACTCTGATCCTGGTTCTGTTGTAGGTTTCATCCTGTTAAAAGGGAGTCATTCCTGTCCACTGTCACTTTTGTTTTTGCTCAAGATCAAAGGTCCTTCATGAAGACAAGATCTGGCACAATCTGCTGACCTCCTTAGACAACTTTTTCCTCATTGGCATTTCATGATGTACTGTGTTGTATTGTATATTGTACTATAGATTGACCAAATTTAATGTGAATGGATTTAAATCTGGAAGGTTTTAAACAATATTAGATTAATCATTTTGACTAATTACCTATTTGTACAGTGCCCCTAGATTTGTTGTGCATTGGTACATCATAAAAAAATCTTGAATTTAATTAATTACATGTTACTAATATTTGGTAATTTTGGAGTGCATGCAAAAACATGGAAAAAAGAACAAACTATAAGAAATAGAAAAAAATCAAAAACAGTGATGTGTAAATCAGAACTGGAGGTTTGAGAGTTAGGTTTATCCCAAAACGGAGTCCACTAAGCAAAAGGAAGTTAGGTACCCTAATCCCACCCTGACAAATGAGACGTCTGAGATGAGTCCTTTCTCTCCGCTTCGAAACCAAGGCTGGTTGAAGCAAGAACACCAAAAATGTCAGATATTACCATTCGGTGTTCAGTTTCAGCTCCTCCCAGGAGTTTTATAAGGCCAAGTGATGAAAGCAATGATCATCTTGTCTGTAGCAAGTCCTTTAGTTCCACTGCCTGCCTTAATCTTCAACAGACACCGGAAGGCCTTGCCAAACAATCAATAAAAGTCCTTGTTGCAACATGTAGCTAAAAAAATCCTTTAAAGAAAGTAATCCCGCAGGGTGTATATTTTTGGTCTGATCCTTCTGTTGTGAGGTGAACAGAAAAGACCCAAATAGGATTCTGAGAATTCTGATCAAACAAACAAATAAATAAAAAAATAATCAATCCAGAAACTAGCAAATTTACAATATTTAAATATATTCTGGTTATCTACAACATTTTAGTGCAGCAAACAACCAACTGTCCTTAATACAAAGTGGAGTGGAAAAAATACCCCAAAAGGTTATGAACTTGTTTTCTGAACCTTTTTTACACTTTAGACTCACACTGGTGAAAACACCCTTCAGCTGCACCCCCACAAATCTCTATAAACAGATATTTGCTGATAGCCAACGGGAGCGACACCACAGCATGTTGCCTCAGTGTGAACTGTCAGCTAATACCATTAAATAAGATGAACTCCAGATCATTCTACCAACACCAGTGAGGGGATTACCTGGCAGAAATGTGAGACAGAAGCTGGTATGAAAAGAATCCTGGGAAACATGCTAAAATTTCTGACACCATCACTGAATTTTATTGTTTGAATGATTTATAGAATGTTAAGACCTCTTCCAAACAGTGTGGAATGAAAACACTAGGTCATAAACACATTTCAAAATTCAAACATAGACAAAATAATTGTCTGKTTTTTTTTCAGGAAACACAAAAAATGTAASCAAAAATCTAATAYATGACTAATGGAGTCATATTKTATGGAGTCAGGCGTACTAAATCAGCTTAAGTCACGCACTTGATATACGTCATTATCCTAAAAGGGTGGAAACAAGGGGTGYATGATAGCTATTGGCCCGATATCAGAGAATTATGATGTCATGCTTATCAGTCCAATATCACAACAGATGAGCCAATTCTCATGCCCCCCGCRTCAAGGTATTGACGCTTTAACCAAGCGTCAATACTGTATGTTGACGACGGGGGTAYCCCCCGCGCATCAGTWCTGTAYGAGATGGTGCGATGGAGGACGAGTGTGTTTTTACAAGAGTAGAATTGCGCGAAACTAACCGTTCCAGACCCAAAATTTAACTTGTATTAGCCTTATATAACCTATCCCTGACCACAGACTCTAAAGTCAACCATGAACCRTGTTCCCTGATGTTAACCACATTCCTCATGTTAACCACAGACCCTAAAGCAGGGGTGCTCAACCAGTCGATCGCGATCGACCGGTAGCTCGTCAGTTGGTTCCCCGTAGCTCACGGAGTGCAACCTTCCTCTAACAGCTGAGAGCCGGCTTATCAGCTGAGAGCAACTGTTGCGCTCCGGCCCGGGACTCATGTCCGCTCATTGAGCTCTCCGGCAGAAGCGGGGGAGGCGGGAGGAGTTTACATCCCAGCCTTGAACACGCTCCCTCCGCCCTYCCCAGCACAGCTGATGAGCCAGCTCATCAGCTACGCTCACAAACGTAGTCTTGTGAGTTTTGGGTGCAGTGAAATAGCACTCCGAACATGGTCTTGCGAGACTTTAGGGTCACGTGTTCACAACAAAGCAGGGAGGTGAAAAAAAATGAACGAAAGACGGCTAACAAGCAAATAAAAACTTATTATTTTCACCTGGAGTGGGAAGAGGACTCATATGTAATTCGAGCACTGCCTTGGCTTGTCCAAAAGGGATAACATGGAACTACATTTCTTTCAAAACAATGCACAAACACAATGAGATGGATTTCCCCTCCTAAGCTAAGGTAAGGCTGCTAATGCAGCCCYGTACCTGCCTCAACACAAAAAAACACTGCGGAAAACATCTTTCAGCAATGACGAATTTATGAAAGAAGTGTTTGATGCTGCAGACGTGCTTTTCYGTGATTTTAAAAATAAAAGTGGTTGCTTTAAGACGTGCGGCTGTCCACCAGGATGGATGGATGTGTCCAAATTTGTGTTTCAGTTGGACTGCTCCGGTGTTGAAAATGAGGTTTTGACTCTGCAAAATGACATTGGGATCAAATCCAGAGCAACAAGTCRCATGGATGGAGAGTTCTGGAGTCTTCTTTCTCTCACATGAAAATCATCAAGTCCAAGAATTRATCCTCAAAGACTGGTGATCATCTGGAGACCTGCTTACACCTCATACTGCCCACCGATGAGACCCTGGCCTCCTCTCAGTGTCAGAAGTCACACTAAGGTAGACATAAATTTATTTTTATATAGCTTCTTGCATAAAAACTTGTCTCCTCTAGACTTGTCACAATGTGTCTGTATGTTTGTTTTTATTACATTCTAGACCAGACTAGTGTGTTATACACTGACTGGCACCTTTGTTTATTTATTTATTTTGCAGTTTGGGTGTGCCCTTGTTTTCTGTACCTAACATGGCTGTGTGTGTGTCTTGTCAGGTGGTGAACAGGTGGAACTTTCTGAATGGCCTGGAGCCAGCAGTCTGGACCAGTGAGGGACTGAGGTCTTCAGCACCTGCAGATGGCACCATCCTGCATGCTGCACAGAGATGGAGGTTTGAAATAGTTGTTGGAGATTTGTGAATCTGCACCATCGTAAGTCACTTTTTGTAATAGTAAAAGCGAGAGAGTTTTATATTGTGTGCTTTGACTTTAGTTTTACTATTTGTTTTTCCTCCCCTGTATGGAGAGAAGAGAGGAGAGTTCTTTGAATAAATGGAGACGGTTTCCCCTGCTCCAAAGTTATTTGACTCTGTGGTTCTCGCACTGGGCAGGTTTCCAGCCCTCATAGCTCGCACATTACAGGGAGTCCTACTGTGATTGAAGGAGGTAAAAAAATGATCCTTTTTGTTCAAGCATCCCTTTTCTGTTTCTCTGTCAGRAGTTAAGAAAGGATTTTATCTTTACTTTTTTGTAGGTAAATATATAGTTAAGTATATAGTTTTGTTTGACAATACTTTAAATTAAATAAAACTAGCAACACATTATGTTTTGTAATATTTACTTTAAAGAAATGAGGAGTAGAGAGACGAAAAATTATGTTTTTTTGATACTGAGACTGGACGAGTAGATCTTGGCAAACTGCCGACTTCAAAAGTAGCTCTTGGTTCAAAAAAAGGTTGAGCACCCCGCTCTAAAGTTAACCATGAATCCTGATCCCTCATGTTAACCAAAGAGCGTTCTACAACATGGGAGATATCAAACACTCAAAATCTCTCCATAGAACTTCAAAAGATCAAAACTGTTCTTTTAATACAGATATACATTTAGTTCACATGAAAAAAGAAAAAAAAGTTTAACAACCATTTTTCGAAGTGGATGTTATGAAAAAAGTCCATGTTTTGGTGTTCTCATACCTGACAGAGATTTCGAAAAACACTGACAAAGCAGACTAMGTGTGCTCACTATTGTGTTTTACAAACCAGAGTAACAAAGATGTATTGTTGTTGTTGTTGTTGTTTTTTTTTTTTACATATGACTGATCCCATTTGATCATCATTATGATGATTATGCATTGAACGGGTAATTAAGAACAGAAATGTTCTAAACGTTCTCTTTTTTAGGGTTGATGYGTTGTTGTTATTGCCACCTGCTGCTTTTGTTTGGAGTTTTGCTTATTGTCCAACATAATTAATTGGAACATGTTCTGAATGGTTGTGGTTCAAGTTGTGCTACAGACTCTGGATTTTACTAAATAGTTGCATGAAGTGTCTCAGGTAATCTTATAATATACACATTTGAGTCACGCTCAATCTTTTTTTTTTCCTTTGGTCATTTTACTCATTCGTAACGATTAAAATAACTCAACCTGTTATATTCACAGTCATAAGAAAATCTAAAGCTCTTCCATCYTTTAATAAACCAGGACTTGCATATAATCAAAAAAGGAAATGTGCAATCAGAAAGGCCCCACTTTAACAGACAGCTCTGTGTAGAAAAAGAGGAATTTTTTTTCTTGGAGAAAGCACGATGGCTCATTGGTAAGTACTGCTGTGTCTCTGCCAGATGATCCAGACTGTTTTTGTGCCTTCTGTTTGGTGGATGCTAAGAACAAGCATCACGGTCAGATTGATTAGGAATAAATATGTTTGCAAAAAAGATCCTTTAACTAGAGAAGGAAATAATTATGAATTCAAAGTAATATTCACAGCTGATTTAAAAATTGCCCAATTTAGTAAACCACAAGAGTGGCAGTCTACAGCAATGTTTGAATGGGTAACTAAATATCAAAACAAGAACTACATAGTGGACTCAAAATTGTGTCTGCATGCCATATTAAAAAAAAACAGTTGGCAATGATTTATAATTTTAAGTGTATTTTGAATTGTTACTGGTGTTTTTTGGTGTGTGTTTCTCTCTGTTTTTGTTTCCTACWATAGGAGATGCAGGCAGCTGACCCACTTTCACTAAAAAAAATAGAAAAAAATCTGTGTGAGCAGCTAAAATATATAAGTCCAGCTCTATTTATACCTTACATTGAATTTAAAGTTGACAAACACATTTAAGTATTRAAAGTGATGCCCTGGTATTGCAGAATAACACAAATACTTATTTGCCTTTGTCAATACCAGTTTAACTGGCTATKTTTGTCATTGTTGATCCCATAAAAATGACAATTTGGATCTTTTGAAGTGGGCTTCTGTGGAAGAATAACTAATCTTACCTTTTGTAGATAACTCAGTGAGCAACCTCAATTTAGAAAAATGGGGTTTAATTCTGATTGGTTGACAATCACTATCAATTTTGCATTGGAATTTTATTCCAGTAAAACTGCAAATTACAGTATCTAATGCAAAAGTGAAAATTGTTGAAATGGATTAYGACATTGTGCTCAAAGACTTTAAAACTGAAGTTATATGCAGGTGGCTGCAATCAACTTTAGTCATTAGTTCAGTTGGGGCAATCATCAACAAAATAAGTTAAAACTACTATGGCATTTTTGAGACTGGAGTTGCACCCATTTTAGGCTAACTAGTAACTCTAAATTGTCAATATCCTSTTGGTGGGATTGGACCTGAGGGGATCCAAATGTTATTTACAACAGTTATTAGATCATTGTTTTTAATTTTTGCACCTCTCCCTGAAAAGATAAAATGCACCGAAACTATGGCTAAAGCCCTTAAGGAATACGTTTCCACTGCATTAATGTTTATGATACAATAGATTTTAAAACCAAACAATATAAATGAACTGCTTGGATGTTTAGTTTTACTCTAACAGTGAACACTWTGACTTTATTTACTGGGTTGTTATGTATTCATTTCAGATTAAAAAGAAAAAAAAATAAACTTCAAACTTCATCTATTGTAATTAATCATGGCTGTAATTACTTGAACCAGCTGTGGAGACTCAAAGCCAGTTTTTTTTTTCTTTTTTAGTGCCGCTGCTGAATCATCCACAGAGACATGAAGACCTGCAACCCCCTAAGGGCACACAATCTGTAATATTGGAATACAAATTTCCTCTGCTGCTCAGGACATCGTCATTGGCACATGGATTACTGCCTCACTCGATTCATTTATTGTTGCCTCTTCTTACACGTGGATCAATACCATTGCCAAGAAGAAGTCCTTTAGGGTGCCCTTGATATTCGGTGCTGTAAACGAGTTACAGAAACCTTGTAAACCATCAGCATATATCAGGGGGAGGAGGAAATAATGTTAAAACTTTTTTTATATGAAAACAAGACATTGACATGTAAATCATCACATCTAGCATTGAGCTCTTATGGGCCTGAGGCTGAATGCTAATCAGCAGCACTTCTTTTTACTACTACTGAATGTAAAGGTAAACTCTACGAGGATAGGATAATATCCAAACTTTGTAGGTTTTGTAAATGACTGATGTTAAAATTAAATTGAAAGTGGTCATTTTAGTCAAAAAAATAACAATAAAAAGAAAAAAACACATCAGGGAAGAAATCATGCTTTTAAATCCTTCTGTTTCATCATTTAAATCTTTTTTTCTATATAAAGAGGAACTGCAGTGCTTTGGTCTGAATTCCTCATTAATGCWGCTCCACAAGACCCTCTCTCACTCCTGTTCTGAGGTGTGTCAGACAGTAACTCATTTTATGGCTGTATCTTTAAATCCAAATGAGGCGTTTTACACCCCGCCCCTTTCCAGGTCTCACTACACATGATCATTATCCTCTTTTCCCCGTTCGGCCAATTTTTGTTATTTGATGTCTACCAGGTGAGTGGCTCAGAATCATTTTATTTACAAATTGATCAAAATATGACAACAACAGAAGACTTCAGAAGGCTTGTCCATCCAGCCTTACATGTTTGAGTCAGAGTCTGAGCAAAGAGCCAGAAGAGAATGACGACGATAAACCTGCAGAAACACAGATTCATGGAAGTTGTAAGCCAGAAGTCTATGACCATGTTTAGCAGTTGTTTAGCAAATCATGTGACATTTAGCAAAGCAAAAAACATAACTGGTAATAGAGAAAACTGAATGGACTGAAAAAAATAACATTATGCAAACTGAATACAAAGATATTTACACAGCACCGGGACTAAACTTCAAATTTGCAGCACTCGTAGAGACTCCAGGTACACAAGAAAATGTGTCTAACGACTAAAAAAGTAGACATTTCATGGTATGTCCCCTTTAAGAGTTGTATACATCACAAAAATTATTATATGATAGTAAAATTTTAGTTGTTTTGACATTTAAAAGTCATGGCATGCTGTAAGCTGTGACCAGAAAACGGATTCAGATGTGGTTTCATAGATGCTACTGCATGAGAGAGAATGTTTGTATAAAAAAATGCCTTTTCTGCCTGACTAATATGCTGCATGTGTCATTTAGTATAAGTTAGAAGCATCTTTCATACTCTAAAATAATAAGCTCTACCAAAATTCATACAGGCAGAAAATCTTGCTGATTCATTTTATAACTTTTTTCAACGTAAAACTTTCATTACAATCATTTGTTCCATAAACCAATTAAACAGAATATATATATA
>NW_013952917.1:148465-152760 GCF_001266775.1 Austrofundulus limnaeus | reverse complement strand
TCCAGGTTTTGTCCACAGACAGTACTCAGGGTGAGGCTCAGGAGGATTTCACTAAAGGAACAAGAAACACAAGTTAGCTAAGTAAGGCTCAAAAGAGTATTTCACAGGCCGAGAAACGTTACCAAAAGTAGACGTTGCTTCAGCGTTGAGGAGATGTCTGCAACTGCCTTTTAAAGGGTGGAAGATGAGAACCATCACAGGTGGAGCTGATAATCAATCAGCAGATGGCAGCAGACAATTAGGGTGTAGAGGCAGGAATGCCTCACTTTCCAGGTGAACTTCCTTTATGCCGTTGCTTTATAGGATCACATTATTATGCATTCAAAATATTTAAACATACGTWTAATCATATAATTATTCATATATTGCAGGTTGTTAAATGAACTAGGCAGTTCACATTCTAATCTATGCTTCTATGCTTATGTGTATGAACAAGCATAATTATAATCGACATAAAGTTAATGTATTGGAATCCAGAAATTAGTGACTGTCGAAAGCATTTATCTCCTCATTTATAAAATGTGTTCATGTTTAATTTTGGTACTTGTGACAGCACCCAGCAGGCAGCGTAACTCTCACTTGTAAGTTCAGATTTATGCACAACATACAGTAGTTAGTCTGGAACAATTTGTGTACAGCACACAACAATGCTTTCCAGGTTGAAGTGTCTCAGAGAGAAGGGTATAGACTCAGAGGAATAGGTGAACTTGGCACCTCTCTGTTAAACAGGAGTAGCTCCCACAGCTCCAGACGACCGACCCTCCCCTGGCTCTCCTTTTCTCTGGGGTCTTCTTCAGTCAACGACTCTTGCAGTGTGGAAAAAAAAAWWAAWAATAAAAAATCTACCTCTCCATAAAAGCCCAGCTGTTCTAGTTAAAATATGAGTTTGGATGTAAAGAATAAGAAGTACTCTTAGAGTCAATATTTATGGTTTTTGTCACAAGACCACAACAGCAACAAGGCCAGCAACAAGGCATTATAAATCTGAGAATGCATTTTATAATTCAATGCTTCCTGACAAAACATATGAAAATGTTTATCTTCAAGAACTGTTGAAAGTTAGGTTTATGGTATTAATTTTTGTYAGGTCATATGTTTAAAATATGTAAAAAGGAAATAAATAGATGAAAATGTCAATAGACAGTCACCAAAAAATGCAGTTTCAGGAGAATTCTCTTTTTAAATCATACTTGAAGGGGACATAACATGCATATCGTGTTGGATAATCACACCTCTAACAAACTACAACAGTGGCTGAATGAGGTTTGGTTGTGTCTCAATTCAGGGATTGCAGCTGACGTGGGGTGCATTTGCTGGCTGCTTACATCACTGCGCCCTGCCATGGGCTGTCACAATTCACAGGTGTATACTCATGTGCTGACAAATGCGGCCGAAAAAAAAAAAAGATAACAGAGGCTGTTTATGAATGTCCTATGCACCCGACGATCCCAGGATTCATTTCACCATCAGCAAACTTATCAGGAAAATGAAGACAGTATAGATTTATTCATACTTTACAGCAGAGTTTTGGGGCTTTTTTACAGTCGAGTTTGGAAATCTATCACAAACCGAATTGTTCATCTTTAAATATATATATATATCTAGCAACGTAGCTGATTAAATTTATGCTCCAATGACATGTTAAATAAAATGCAAGTACAAGTGATACTGGAGCTCAGCCCAAAATATAAATGTTTAATTAAATAAATGTTTAATAATACTGAATTTTGTGAAGTTATACTATGTAAAGACAACTGAAGGGGTGTGATATAAAACATAACACCATGGTAATGGGGCAGTATGTGGCTACGCAAGCATACATCATCTGTAGAATAGATCATCTCATTTCACAGCTGTTAATGCAGTCTACACAGGCGGCCTACAGCCCACATACTGGCTGTGTCTCAATTCAGGGGCTGGGTCCTCATGAGTGCACATTTGTCGGCCGCATACGTCATTGCCCTGCGCGGAGGACAGTCCCAATTCRAAGGCTCCTCATCATGAGGCCGAGGAATGCGTCCTACTTCCTGTCGAAATCCGAGGATGCATCCATGTATCCTTACCAGTCGAGGATATCCCAGGATTCAATGCGCGGGCAGCAAAATTAACAGAGAAATGAAGACGGTGGTGTTTTTATTTTTTTAACGTGTCGGCGCAGTTTGGAAATTCACCACGGACCGAAGGATTTGTTTTTGAAAGTAAGTTTAGCAACTTAGCTGATGAAATTTATGCTGCAATAAGATGTTAAATAAAAGAAAATGCAACTACAAGTTACGAGAATAAAGTATTATAAGGATAAAATCATAACATTATGAGAATAAAGTCATAATATTATGAGAATAAAATCGTAATATTATGAGATTAAAGTCATACTACAAGAAAAAAGTCTTAATATCCTAGCCTTTACGTGAAAAAGCATGCAGTCATCACTGCATTAAAAYGAGGATGTTGTCAAGTTGTTCTTTATTGTTTATAAATAAATATTTATCTTTTAGCACCCAATTATCAGTAGCAGGACATGGAAATTGTGCAAATGACTATATGATAAACTGAAACTGTATTGTAATTAATAGATACATTGACAGATTTAGTCATGTAGTTAATTTGGATGAAACCATATTAATCTAACAGTGATCCAGGTCATCACAGACTACTTTATAAACACAGAGAAACACCTGGCTGTACACAGAAGGTATGAGGGGAAAAAACTTTCTTTAATTCAGCAAACAAATAACAAAAAATAAATAAATAAAAATAAAAACTAATAATAATAGAAACAAACAAATAATTAGACAATGTTGTGTCAAAAAAACACGATCACAACATATTCAAATGAAAAGGAGCAGAAAGAATAAAATCTTATAACACCTGCCCCAATAAAAAATATGTATCTAAAAAATGTACAACATACAAATAATAAACTCAACTTAATACAAAATATAATATAAAATAACAACTTGCAAATATCAACCAAATCTTTGTTCATGTCTCATTAAAAAAACTTCAAAGCATTCTACTAAATGAATAAATTGTTCCAGCATTCTTAAGGTTACCAAGCACTGACTTTATTCTCATGATATTACAACTTTATTCGCATATTATGACTTTATTTTTGTAATAATAATAAAAAATATGTGTTATCTCCGTTGTAGATACTAGAGCTGAACCCAAATTATTGTTTTCTTTATTTACATTTACCTTTTTAACTGTGAATTTATTCTTCCAGTAAAAAGTCGTGTAAACACGTCCCGAAGCATTTTAAGCCCGACATGAAACTGATCACTATGGTAACGGGGGAGCACGTGGTCACACAAACCCACGTGAAGTCAACGTCAGGCGAAGGCAAGACCTTCTCATTTCGCAGCAGTTTTGAGCTTCCTACCCGGCCAAGAAAGGATGTGGCCTACGTGACCCAGCCAGAGGACCCAGCCCATGAATTGAGACACAGCCATTGGGAGTGAGACCTGGAGGAGGGAATAGTGTGAAGTGCCTCATTTGCWTTTAAAGAGGCAGCACCAAAATGAGTTGTTCTCAGATGTACCTCAGAACAGGGTTGAAAGAGAGGCTTGCAGAGCTACAAATACAAAGAATTCAGGCAAAAGCATTGCAATTTCACTTTATATATACCACAACTGTGTGAGTCAAATGTGAAATGGAAGGATTTAAAAATATGATATATTWTCTTCAACAGTTCAGACAGTGTGCTGTAATACTGGCTTGCTGGTGGACTCAGAAGGTGCTTTCTCACTTCAACTTCCTTGAGTAACTCTGATGTTCCCTAGAAAAAATAAATAAATGATTGTGTTAAGACTTACCTGTTTTCTCTAACATCCTTATGACTTGGAACATTCCATGGCAACTCTTTGTGTTACTTCTGCTTCGTGCAGTTTTTTTTTTTCTCAGCTTACAGAAAACTAAMCTATCAATTTTGCCAAGTTATGATTTTGTCAGACAAAAGTTTTGCCTCTGGCCTATAATGATCCTTGAGCTGAATCTCCACCTCATGCAAGGCAACCCTAACACTTACCATATATAAAACCTAACCAGTCAGCTTTGGTGCAATTAAGTAGGTTAAGGAAGGAGAATAAAATGGGGAAAATGCCAAGGACACAAATTGCTAACAAGGTTGAAGAAGATGAACTGGCAATGTAGGAGTCAGGAGAGGTCTCTCAGGTAAAAGCTGATATTGCAAAGACAACCACCATTTAACCTTTTACTGAGAAATAATATGTTGTCTTTCATTTCAACATTTAACTGTTTTCTAACATTTTGTGTGCTTTATATATATATATATA
>NW_013952917.1:133622-148275 GCF_001266775.1 Austrofundulus limnaeus | reverse complement strand
TGTTTGACCTTGGCTTGGTGGTGTCCGGCTTGGTATTTTGCCAACACTACTTAGTTTCCTGAACAACGACATACCATTTAATCTTTCACACAAACGTGACCCAATCAGAAGAGTTTTATTGAAGTGTGTCCTCACTGCAACATTAAAGCATATTCTAAGTAAAATCTAAATAGGGGTAGAGGTACTTTTTGGCCCACTGGTGATGAAAACCAAAAAATTCTAAAGGAATCATCAATGGTTCTGACTGAAGCAAAGACTCATTCATGTTTAGTGAGTTATTAGTGAAAAATTAACTCTTGGTGAATGTGATTTTGGAACAGTCTCTGTAATGATGTCTGTGCTCAGTGTTATAAAAGAGACCATAACAATGGAAACAATCCAGACACTAATACTGAACAAATAACATAAGAAACAAAAAAAAAAAAATTTCAGCCAGAGAGATGATTGCTGGAGTATTGATTTCCGGAAATATGAGAATTTACTGTCGTTCTTTTTATTTTCTTCATAAAGTTTAGACTCTAACACTTTTTATTGGGCATTCAGGTAGAGGTCACTCACACACCTTTGGAACAACAATGTTTTTCAACCATTTACAATTTTACAGTGCTGATTTATGGTTTAGTCACATAAACAAAAACAGCATTAAGGAAACCACCTTCTCATTTTCAACCAGCGATGTACCATTATGAATGCTGTTGGCATTGTGCTCGCTCAGTCATCCATCTTCCCAAACTGGCTAAGAGTCAGCTTTAATTGCATTGTGCCCCTTCTCAATCCAAACACAAATTTGAAAATTATAGCACACCAGAGAGATTGTACTAATAAGGCAAGCATAGGAGAGCCAGTATATGGATGTATGTTTATTCACAGGTTCCAAAGCAAATATGGATTATTATTTTTTTACAGCTGCTTCTCTATGCATTTGCTATAATCTGCTTTGCTTTGTGCAGGTCCAGGTACCATGTTGAAAAAAAAAAACCTCCCGAAGAAGTTTGAGTGTTTTTGAATGTGAGAGGGGTTCCTTAAAACAAGCTTTTTCAATTCAAAAAAATTCAATTCAAAAATACTTTACTGATCCCAGAGGGAAATTAGGTGTTGTTGTAACTCATTTAACTAAAAACTTATTGTAGATGCTGATGGCTGTGGGCAGGAAAGGTCTTCTGTAGCGGTCTGTATTACAGTGAAGTTGAAGAAGCCTCCGACTGAAGACACTTTGTCTTTCTATGACAGTCTGATAAAGAGGATGGTCAGGGTTGTCCACAATGTTCTTGATTTTATGTAAAATCCTTCTTTGCACCATCATCTCCAGAGATTCCACAGTCGTCCCCAGAGCAGAACCAGCCTTCTTCATCAGGTTGTTGAGCCTTTTTAGGTCCCTGCCTCGGATGCTGCTACCCCAACAGATGATGGCAGAAGTGATGACACTCTCAACAACAGACTTGGAGAAGATCTACAGCATCTTGCTGCAGACATTGAAGGATCTCAGCTTCCTTAAGAAGCACAGTCTGCTCTGTCCTTTCTTGTAGACTGCTTCACTGTTGAGTCTCCAGTCCAGTCTGTTGTCCAGATGAACACCAAGGTATTAATATTCCTCAACCACCTCCACTTCTTCTCCCATGATGGAAACATGGTTTGATCTGGCACTATTTCTCCAGAAATCTACAATCATCTCCTTTGTTTTGTTCACATTCAAGATGAGATGATTGTTCCCACACCATGTCACAAAGCGGTCCACCACCTCTCTGTACTCAGCTTCCTGTCCATCTCTGATACACCCAACAACTGCAGAGTCATCTGAGTATTTCTGTAGATGACAGCAGTCTGACTTGTGCTGGAAGTCTGAAGTGTACAGTGTGAACAGGAATGGTGAGAGTACAGTTCCCTGTGGTGCTCCTGTGCTGCTGACCACATGGTTAGACACACAGTCCTTCAGTCTTACAAACTGTGGTCTGTTTGTCAGGCAGACTTTGATCCAGGCGAACAGTTGAACAATTGAACAGTTTTTTTTTCAATTAAGTCTTTTACATTTGAACGTTTACCTACTTGTGTGAGCAGCCAAAGTATTCTGATCATAAAAAAACGACCGAAAGCTGCAATGAAAACTGTTAAATAACACAATAACATAGTATAGAGATATCAGATTTCGCTTGTACCGGTATTTCATATTTTTGTAGAACTTGGAGAGTGGGGAGATACAGTGGCAGACAACAGGCTWACGTTCCATAAAATAAAATAGTGGAGTTTCATACTCTGGTTTCTTTCCATAGTCCAAATTATACATCTTTGGTCAACAGAAGATTGGTCTCTGGTTGAAATGTGCTAGTGTGTGTTTATCTGTCTTGTGTTAGCGACTTGTCCAGGGAGTTCTCAACCCCTCATTCACAAATTTACTGTGTTTTGTTTTTTCTTCCTACAGTACATGTGATCACATGAACTTCCAGATCACATTAAAAACATGAGCAAGTGAAAAAGTCTTATTTCCACATGTAATGTCTGTGTGTTCCTAATTCCGTGTTTCACGCACATGTAAAATGACCATGTTTTCGCATGTGAAGTTCAGGTTTTTTTCAGTATGAACATCCACTGACCTCTGGAACTCCTCACACAACCCTTAGAAACAAAAACAGGTACAGTTAATATGTGAATGGATATCTTTTCATAAACTAACATCAGGTTTTTAACATTTAGATATTTACCATAGAATAAGTTATTTTTGATACATGTACAATACCAAAACTGATATTTACAACATATATTAAATACGTCTGAGTGCACAATATGTCTATGCTTCACCCTGAACTAGACCAAAACTGTCAGAATAATAATAGTGATTGCTGCAGAACCAAGGGAACCAAGGAAAAAGGCTTATACAAAGACTTGAAGAAAATAAGATTTGTTTAAGAAACAGAAATGATGTGATGGCATACAAAAACACTAGGGTTTTACAAAAATCACATGGAGCGCAAATGAAATGGTCAGGGAGACAAACAGGATGATCAAATGAAGCTGAGCGAGAGGACCAGGAGTTTAAACAAGCTGGGAGTGGTGAAATAAGTGACTGCAGCTGAGACTAATGAGAAACCAGGAGCAGGTGTAAATAAAGGAGCAGAGCTGAGGACTGGAGCTGACTGAAGAAAATAAACTGATAGCATGGAGAAACTCTGGAAACAAAACTGAACTCAAGACATCGAAGAATAAATAAGACAAAAAAATCACAGTAAAAAACACAGTGAACAATAAGCACAAAGACTCAGATCATAACATGACTATCTAATTATGATGTTAGACAGATTTTAAAAGAGTGTTTGATTTGGCTCACTTTAAAATAGTAGACGGAGATAAATATTACAAAACATCAGATGCATATAAAGTACTTGAAAAAAATAACTAAGTAAAAGTAAAAATACCTTAACACACATAAAATAATTAAATTGCAGTGATGTAATTTAAGTAATTTAGTACTTAAGTACTAAATTACTTAAGTATAGTAAAAAAGTAGATATACTTAGTTGCTACGCCTCTGCAAAACTGGTAAAAAATTCTTTGCCTGATAAGAAAAATACCTAAGTAAACATTATAAAACTGCTCATATTAATCAGGAAAATAAAAGTTAAAGTACTTTTACACACACTCTTAGAAATTATATTTTTCATTGATTTTACCAAACTGGTTCCACTAAATTGACCTGAGTAAACTGAGCAGTTTACACTTTTTTGTTATAAATAAAATATTTAAATTGCCTCACATTGGTTGGTAACTTCATTTTTGAGAGTGCATAAACATGTCCTTTCATCATAAGTTTCAGTCATATTTAAAACTGTAGTGTGTAATGAGGTGTTAAACTGTAAAATAAACAAGTACATATATTTATGTTTTGAATGTAATGAAACAAAAGTTAATTTAAAATAGCAAATCTTGAAAAAAAATTACTTAAGTACTGTAACAAAGTAGATGCACTTAGTTTACATGCCTCTGCAAATTAGTTCAATCTCATGACCAAACCGTAAACTGTCATAACAACACATTTAATAATAATAAATATGTATTAAATTATCCCCCATAAAAACTAAAGATACATTTGTTTAGATAACTCCAAACATTATGTTTAGACAGATTATCTTTGTCTCAGGGACAAAGCTCAAATTCCCAAGTCTATTACATCTGTTCTGGAGAGGTAAAATCGTAAGGCGATTAGTTTTGGCCTCCCAAAGGATCACCTCCATGGGGAGGGCATATGTTTATTGTTTGTTATGTTCTCCGAGTTTAGCTGACAGTGAAAATAACTCTTAGGTTCTTTGTAGGTGATAAACACGAGTGATGTAATTTACTTTCCCAATTTGAAAAACACAGTTTAACCAAAGTGTTTCCTATATCAAAGCCTCTTCTGAGACTTTGATGGAAAGTTTTAATTGGCTTCATTACTGACACATTATGTGCCTCCCGAGTTCTGGCTCCAATCAAAAGGCTGAACTTGCAAAATGAATAAAAGCCCACATATTGATCCTGTTTGCTTCCTTCCTAATTCCTTTGATAACACTTGAGCAGCTGTTTATTTAAGTGCTCCTTTGTATACCTGTTTCTTTACACTGACTAAAATGTACTGCTTACCTGGCATGCATCAGTGTTCAGGGGGCCATTTTTCATCCTTATGATCTGCAAGGGCACTGCAAGGTAATGCAGGGTAATTTAGTACAAGGTACCAAATCCCTTCGTAGTGACATCTGTCAGATCAGAAATGGTAACCCTAATAGCTTATAGCATTTGGAACTTGCTTGAAGATTGAGGATAAGGTTTTTGACTGTGGTGAAGTAAAAGATTTCTGTTTCTTTGGATCTTTTACTGGGTTCAAGTATTAAATTCAGGAGATTTGTTGTGTAGGCCCATCATTATTTTAAACCTGGGCAGATGCTGATAATTGCACAAGGCTTTTAGCTTTCCATTATGGAACAAGGTGCAAAGTAATTCCTCTGTCAGGTATTTGTGCATTAAAACCCAGTCGTTGCTGTCATGATGGACAAAACAATAATTTGCTTCCAATGAATGTGTCATTCAAATGGCAAAGGTTCTGGTTTTCTTTCTAATTTTGTAATGAGATCCCGCAGGGCTTGCTTTTGGGTATGCATTTTTCTCTCACTTGTCTGAAATCAACCCAGGCACAATAAATGTGCACACCAAGCCATCGCAAAACAGGTTTCCATGAATAATTCTGAAAAAGCTGAATTAATGTGGTCAAATTATCACCAGTGTTTAACTGGCTTGGCGGGTAAAATATTCTAAGCCACCAGACCCATATATTACATTCTAAAAGACAATTAATTTGAGTTRTTCATTCTTCTTGATCTRARCAGCACAAAAAGTAWAAKGACATTTGTGTTTGGTRGATTATTTCTTTGTTGTAATAATGCTTCCCTACAATACATCGTATAGCAGAGACCTTGATTGGCAGCACCTGGGGTTAAAACAAGTGACAATGTTTAAATCAGTTACACAAGTGTTTATGAACAAAATTGTTTTTGTTAGTCACTGTAGTGTTGGTCATCGGATAACATAGCTGTATTTTTATGTTCTTGTTTTGTCTTGATTCAATTCCTTACAGTATGTTGATATGGTGCAACACAGACTCGATTCAAAGCAAAAATCAGAATATTTATCCAGCAGAGCAGTGCTGTTTTTGTGTTCTGAGCTCTGTTAAAAATAAAATACTTGTTTAAGAGTTATTCCTCCTAAAAAGATAAAGAAAAAWTATAATAATCATTGCTGACTTTGTTCACAAAGCAGATTTTTGCACATAAATGTTTTTTAAATGTGGATGATGATAAGGATTCCAATTTAAGATGGAAATCACTGCTAATAAACTTTAGCTTTGAATATTTTAAATGGTTCTCCCAAATAAGCARCACTTGTGTCATTAAGCAGAAAAAAATAAGCATTTAAACGTGTAACCCTATAAGGAGTTAGAAGTTTAGAAGTCCAGAGGTTTGTAACAACAAAACATGAATGACATCTTACTTTGGTACCCACTTTGGAAAATGATGCATTTTTCATTCTCACAGCTTCAGAGGTGCTCCCGCTTAGAGGGAGTCATATGGGGGGGTGGGGGTCATAATAAAAAATGATGTGGTTTTACAGCATGTGTCGTAGCAACTCCACTTACCACATGCCCTAATGCAGTTGTTAAACAGGGCAAAAGAAAAAAGTTTGTTTCAAAGTGAATGTCTTTTTTTTAGCTCTACAGATAAATAAATTCCTCCTGACATCACTGCCAGTTACCTCTCAGAGTAATGAGCATTTAACGCATATTTAAAAGACAGTTTTAAAAAGATGGACACTGAGTCCATATAAGTGACGTTTCTCTATAGAAATCCAGTGATTGATTTTTATAAAATGAAAAAACTTACAGCAGTGATACAGGCTCCCTTTTAACCAAGTAAAAAAAGCAAAATACAACGTAGACATAAATGTTTTTTTTTTATAAAATAAGATAAATGAATAAGATAACTGAAGAGTTCCAAATTTATTTAGATGGAAATTATAGTGAATGATGTTCTCATCTGCTCCTGCTTCAAGCCTGATACTTATTAATCTGAGCTTATTGCTTTCACTGGCTGAGACATGTTTGTCAATTTATCTACAAGCATTGTTTAAACGTTTCCTCCTCCAAATAATTAATCTTATTAGTTAAAATGACTCCAAAAAAGAGATCTGATCTGACTCATGAGGTTTGGTTTGTGTGTTACAGGAAAAGTGCAAAACTATAACTACTGAGTAATTTACAGGAGTTTTAGTTGGCGACAACATTCTGTGCTGAGGTCTGCTACTAATCAGAGCAAAAGCATGCCACAGAGTATTCAAAGTCCCCGTGCTATCTGTCTGAAGTGATATCCTGAAGATGGTAAGAGAATAAACAGTCCCTGTAAAAAGTGTGAGCAGGACCCTTTAAAATACTAAGACTTCCTTTTTGCACTTCTTGAAAATGATCCCGAAAGAAAGAAGTGAGACCCTGATTACACTTAGACATTCTCACCACACACTGCAGAGTCTTCACATCAGTTACACTTACCAAAGATTTGATGCAGCTCATCAGGATTGTCTCAACGGTGTCCCAGTAACAGGTGAGGAAGGTGGGGGGTGGGTGGTCTTACACCCTTCAGTCTTCTGAGCAGTGGTAAACTCTGCAGAGCTTCATGGGTCATGTGATGTTGAGAGACCCTCCAGGGATGTAAGCTCCCTAAGACTTGGTGGTGCTGATCATCTGTACAGGGAGCCACTGATGTACAAGAGTGGTAACTCAGCCTTCCTTCTAAAGGTTAATCATCTCTGTTTTGTTCTCATTGAAAAAAACAACTATTGTCCTCCTACTAACTCCACCTCTCCTCTGTAAAATGTTACTTAAAAGTCACACCCCTCTTTTATAATCAGAAAACCAAATGAGCTGATTTGAGTTGAATTTGGTTGTTCATTTATGTACATCCAAAGCAAATGACCCGTGTGTTCAGGTTGATGGAATGTTTATGATCCTCCAAGTTCAAAACCTCTGTTATAAAGGGACATTTTTTACTGAGATCACAGAAGATTCACTAATCTGCTGTGGAATTGTTGTCAAAAGCCAAATAGAAGTACATTAATGTGATGATGACAGCGACATACACTTGCCTGATTTGTTTCTTTGTTGTGCAGCTGAACATGTATTCTGTCATATGAAATATGTTTTCTTTGTTTTTGAGGTATCTGGTTTGAGCAAATGAGTTGTGGCCAATGTCATTCTGTCCTTAGTGTTGATGTTTAGTACAATTTCCCCTGTAAATAGTTTGCACCAATCACTATACAAGTTGCCCTTTTGTATCATTGTGTAATGTCAGTTTGGTGAGTTAAGATGTGTACTATTTGATTCCCTTAGTTCAGAGCAGAGGCGATTGCTCTAAGATTGCAAAGGAAGCCCAGCTTCCCCTAAAATATCAAAAAAGGTGATCAAATATAGACTGTTGTGTGTACATGTCATTGACAAAATATGTGCTACATCGTGTTCAGCTTTTGTTCAGAACCAGCTTCTTATCACTGGTAACAACGCAACTTTCCTCTCACTCATTCCCACAGCTTCACAGTGCTTTAAACTGAGCTTCCACAGAGCTCATTAGACGACAAAGAGTACAGTGAAACAAGACGAGTCATTGGATAAATGCTGGGCTTTGTCCCGCCCATTCGACACTCAGTGTCTCTGGGGATCTATGGGGCTGTGGGCTGGCCTCGGCTGGCCCAGACACTCAGCTTCTGCATGATGATTGGATGATCTGTCTGAGGCCGAATCCCTTTTTGATTGACAGCAAAATGAACAAAWCAGTGATCGTTTGTTGTAAGCATTCCATGGGAGCATTTGAAAATTTTCATTCTGTTCTGAGTTGAACTGGAGACTTTCCTAATCCTCTTAGCGGTATTTTCTTTCTTAAAAACAACTAGTGAAAAATCGATCTTCTATTTCTGGTGTTTTTTTTGTTTTTTTTGTAGCTGCTTGTGTTTGGAGACTGACTTCTGTCACTCTTTCTGACTTCTATAGCAGTTTCTGTCCAGCGGGTGCTGCTGAGCCCCTCCACCGTCACAAAGCACTCACAGGTGGACACACTTCACACTAGCCTCACACCAGTCCCAGCTAGTGAGCTAGCTCTGTAGCAAACTGCACATAATGGCAGACAGTTTTATAGTTTTATGATGTAGGCCAAAATTGAGCTTCCCCTCCTTGAAAGACCAGCATCTGCTACTGGTTTAGAGGTGCCCAAATTGGGGCCCATTGGCCAAAGTTGACTCACAGTGGTTGGCCTAATGACAACATACTTTTTCACGCTCATCGTGCTTACTTAGTCTTGGAATTATATTAAGATTAAACACAAAATACAACTAACTACAAAATACATTTTTACTAGATTTGCATACTTTATAAGATCACAAATACTCATATTTTGTCAATTTATGAAACATCCCATGATCCTTTGTTACCAAGCAAATGTCAAACTTTCTCCAAGGCTTAAAAACAAACATACACCACACTGGCTGCTATCTTAATCATAAAAAAAAACATTAAAAKGACTTTAAAAGTATTTACATTTCTTGTATTACATTATTGCATTTGGTCCACAGCCCACAGACAGATTTTCATGTTGGCCCTTTTGGGGAGAAAGTTTGGGCACCCTTGCCTTAGTTAGTATTCTTTAAGTCCATTTTTGAGTATGGTCATATTTAGTTGACCTCTTTTACAGGCACATTAACTATATTTTGATTTTTGGTGCGTTTATTTTTTTTTCACTTTGGGTGAACCAAGGATTTTAAGATATTTCCTGTGTTCAATGCATCCATTGCGCAGTCCTCCATAGTTAAACAAAATCTGTGCATAGCTTCTGGTGGTGCACCAGACATTGGGCCTCATGCAAGAACATGTTCGTATTTTTATCCTAAATTTCTCTTACTTTTGTTCGTACAAAGGGTTCGTACGAACATGTCACGTCAGATTCAACAAACACTTCTATCTTCAGGAAACGTGCGTAAATGAGCTGCGTAATTTACACCCGTTCTATCCAGCTGCTCGTGCACAGGAGAGGAGATTAGCATAATTACCACCCCAAAAACACCATATAAGGCTATGATTCCTGCCTCAGATATCAGGAAGTGTCCATTCATGAAAATGACAGTGAAAATAAGCCGGCCGGACGGACAATTTATATTATATATTAAAATTATAACTCTAATTCAAGTAGAGTAGCCTGTTGTCAACATAATTATGGAGTGTAATTTATTTTCAACTCAAAATATCTTCAAGCTAATGAAATATAAAGTTATTAATGAAGAAAACTCGTCTGGATAACAGCAGACTGACTCGTCGTAAAATATACGACAGGTCTGGACCACTCGTAAATTTTGTTCGTATCTGAAAAAAATCTTAGAATACGAAAACATTGGTGAATGCCACAAATTCTCCTAAATCACTCGTACGCACAAYTTAAGAACAAATCTGTGCGTACGAACGGTTCTTGCATGAGGCCCAATGTGTCAACTGGTTGACACTTTGTTAAGTGTAGGGGGTCTTGAAATGGTCAGGTTATGTGTGGGTGTAGATTTTCAGTCATCAAAAACATAATAAATCCCAAGCAATTTTAAATAATATGACTGGACTTATTATCCTGTTTTTTTTTCTTTCAAGAATTTCACTCATTTCAAATAAAAGGTGCAAATTCCTAAAGCTTTCAAACTAGTGAGAACAGAAGATGAGGCACACAAACACTTTTTTTGTCATTAGTTGCTATAGTACCTGAGAAACTGAAAGAATTTCTCCAAACACAACATTATTTCAAGCCAAACAAGAACTTCAGTCAGAAACTGATTCACTCTAAGGTTAAAGCACCTAAACAAAAATTCAACAGGGTGCTGTGCACAGAGCAGTGCAGCAAGGAATGTTAAGATCTCTGCATGGGAGAAACAAAATAACTTCTCCAGACACACGGTGCAGCACAGAGACAACTTTCAAGGCCAAGATCTACATCTTTAGGATAAGGGACACTCTTTTRAGGACCATCACTGTCATGTTTTGGACAGAAAAAAGTGGAAAGGACTCGATGTGAGAAGAAGAGGGAGGAAGTCTCAAGTTGGGAAAGGAGTGGAGGGGGAATACTTTGCATGTTAGTTAAACTCACTACAATTTATATCTTGGAATGATTCATGTAATTTGAACTAATAAAGCTCCTGAAACATTTTTAACAAACAAAAACATATCCAGTTGCTTAGTTATTAAATTCCTTGAATGGTGAAATGTTTTATTGTCTTTTCAATATTACAGGATGACAACAAACTTAGCCATGACTAAGTTTAATTAAGTCACTTATATTGTAACATATTGAAGCTAACCGTATTAGTCATCTAACCATGGTTTGTTTTYATCTATTTAATAAAGGCTCATGCTGTACCATCACCTGCTGTGAACTGTTAGCACAGTATGATTCCCACCTCAGCTTGAAATCTTTTCCTATGAGGTTTCTTGCAAAAGACATTTGATCTCAGTGAGACCCCCTTGTGAAATAATAAAAGTTTTTTTTTTTTTACTTTGCATAAAATGTCTCTTGTAAAAGATAGACCCTAAAAAGGCTAGAAGTTATGTGCTTCTTGCTGGTAATCCTTGGTCTTGTACAAAAAGWATTGCTATTATTACTAAAATCTTGAGTTTGAATTCTACCACAGCTTCACTACTTTTGTTGAACTATAAAACTGGAAATCAGAATTTCGCTGCATAAATATACTTTTATCAACATCACCTATTTTATTCAGCAGTGGTCCAGTTTATTACATTGTTTTCCTGGCTTTTCCTTAGAAAYAATAAATCATTGCTTTCATTTTTTTAATGTCATTGAAGTCTTTGTGACATGCTTTGGTCAAAATAAAACATTACAATACAAACATTGCAATATTGCCTGTCTTTGAGATATTTTTTGCAGCTCATATAGGGAGTATAATTAAACACTTGACTCCACTTTCTCCTACACTTCCACAGGATGTTATTATTAGAGTTATTTCRACCAATAACTGTAACAATGACCTCTGAAGAACACCTTCTGGGTTGAGTTTAATAGATAGCAACACAGAGATAACTTCAACAAAGACTAACAGTCAGCAAAATGTTRGGAATGTTATTTTCTCCATGTATTTTTCATCCTCTGCAGTCTAGCTGTGGATTATTTGTAATAATCTGTCTTTTAGGGACAGCCTTTCTTCAAGCCACATACCATGTCATGTGACAAATAAAAAGAGTCCTCCTATGGCAAAGAAAGAACAGCAATAACAAACCAGATGCCCTGGTTAAGATATGAAATAAATATTACTATGATTCTTATAGAGCTTGATAAGGGGAAACATATAAACTTAGATAAAAATTTGCACTTTGAATAAAAAAAAGCAATGGTAAAACGATGTGGATGTCCCATTTCTGGCCTAGTACAGAGCCTGAATTTATGTCAAGAGAGGAGAAAAAAAGACTGGATTTTTCCACTCAGAATTAGAAACATGACATACTTTTCAGCAATTACTTAATGACATATGTTCAAACAGAAACTAAAAACACAGGGTTACATTTTCATACTTTTTAAATGTAGAATAATTTCCTGCGACCACACTGGGACACCATCAGTTCTGTTTTCTATATCTAAATACTAACGCCTGAGTTCTTGTCTGAGACTGGCCATTGGCAGATCTGACATGTTGGACTACTTCTCCTTTTCAGTCTGCCATTTTACTAGACTGGTCGGACATGGCCCAAGTCACTGAACCAGCTGGGAAACAGAGACCGAGTCCTTATATTTAAAAACTTTCATTTGAGTGGCTGTGAAACAGTCTGTGCAGCTATATTTTAACTGAGTGACATTTCTTCCTAAAAAATGTGCCCATTAGAGCATTGGTATGAAGAAACTTCTTTTTAGACAATCATTTCAAAATCCTTTTAATAGGGGAAAATATACAGTATATACTGACATATTCACATAAAAGCATTTATTAGTCTATGTATCTGAGTTACATGTTTTGACTGAACAGGTGAACGTTCACAAATACATGAAAAATGTAAAGATTGCTGGTTCGCCCTAAAATCCTGATTTCATAATTGCATAATCATGTATCAAAATCACCATCAACACAGGCTTGTTCTGTATTTCAATGTTTCAGCTAAGCTGAAGAAATTGTGTTCCCAGAGTAGATACTTTCCTTTTGTGAGACAGAACTACGATCAACATCAATATAGCTGCAAAAAATGTGACTTTTTGCTTTTTTGAAGTTTCCAAATTATTCAAATTTAGTGACAAATTGGCTTATAAGAAGTTCCTAGTAGAACCAGCCTTGCAATTTTGTCCGTCAGAGGGCTTCTTTGCATTTCTGCTTTAGATATGTAGCTTTTTGGGACAATATGTCATTAATCAACGTCATTCCTATATAAAATAACTCAACCTTGACTAATGATTTTTATTGATGACAGCAATTGTTAATATGAATTTAGTTTACAGCAAAACAATTGGGACAGTTATTCACATAAATTGCAGTGGATTTGTTGTTTTTCACACTTGTTGCAGCAAAAACTGAGTGAAAGAATAGAATAGAACATTTCTGAATTTTGAAAATGTGTATTATCCAAGTAAGATGTTTTGAATAAAACATACCATCTGATGGGGAAGAAAAAAAAGTTCTGGAGTCTTAGAGGGTGTCAAAGACAAGAAAACACCACAAATTCAGCTGCACTCCAAAGCTGTAGGAAACTTCAAAGTAAATAAAATTACAAATTCTGAAGCTGCTCGGCCTGAAAGCATGTTAATAAACACAACAGAATTTACCAAGAAAGAAATATTAAGTGACGGTTATACGTTTATTTATCTGTTCAGAGGAATTGGATTTTATTCGTGAATATTTGGAAATTGATTTTAAAGTAGCTCATATTTTACCAGCATAACTTGTCAAAATATACTCAGCTTTCTTAATAAGATTTAAATATGCCACGGACAAATGTGCATTTAAGAGCTCATATCTGATTCTGCTTATGTAACTTCCTCAGGCAGCCTTTGAATATGTTTTGGCACTAATTCCTCTAATAATTCTGCCTCAGGCTAATATGGTTTAAAATAACACAGAGAGGAAGCTAAAAGCATGTTTTTAGAAATAGATTTAATTTTGTGCCTTATTTCTAAACTGTGCAGAGGAGTGCAAAGTTTCAATTATGACGATGCCTGTTACTTGTTCATCATCATAAAAGGAAGGTGATAATGTAATTGCTCATATCTGTGTGAGTGCATTTGTTCTTGAGTGAATGAATTTCCGGTCTTCACGGTCTACCGAGGACCTGGCCCACCTAGACCGGGAAGTTCCAACTCCCGTTTTGGGCACAGCCAAAGACTCCCCAAAACAATCAAAAATACTGCCACAGCTAACAGCTAACAGAACACAAAACTGTCTATACCTCAACTACTTTTACAGATATTGATCACAAATTTGTKGGTAGCTGGGAGGCATCTCTAACACACAATCTGAGCATATGACCTTTGCTTATAACCAAGGCAATAAGTGGTCAAGTCAATGCTGTTTTTCTGTTAGCAAGCTATCTCACAACCCAATAGATGGATTTAAATGAAACTTTCAGAAATCAGTCATTGGCATCTACAGATGATTTGGAATGGCAGTTACAGTTGATTAGCTATAGCGAACACAAAAATGCCTACTGCTCTGTTCATTTTACAGACATTGAGCTAAATGTTGATGTGGTTGTATAGGGTTATCCTGAAATCATCCTTTAGACTTTAAAGGGACAATATCATATAAAATCAACTTTTTTGAGTTTTATATCATGTTACAATGTTATACTCTCATAAAAAACATACCCAAAGCCTTGCTTTGACTCATTCATGCATGTTTGAGAAATCCTGCAGCGTTTTTAGGAAGCCATGCTGAGGAGCAAAACAACAGGTGGGAACCAGGAATGCCTTTTGGTACCAGAAACGCCTCTGGGAAGTGCCTTTAAGCCGAACTTCCTAATGCCAGAGCGCACCCCCTCCCCTCCCCACACACCCCACCCATGACTCCTGCAGGCTCTCGGGTGAAAGTGAAAGTGAAAACTAACTGTCTGCGCAGCTCCTAACATTAGTTC
>NW_013952917.1:132190-133575 GCF_001266775.1 Austrofundulus limnaeus | reverse complement strand
CCAAAATGGGTGAGACAGAAGTGAAGGTGGTTCTTAAAGAGACAGAGGCCAATTTCAAGGAGTTTAGAAGTGGAAGTGATGAGAAGATAAGTTTATTTTCCATTTAAACATAAAAAACAGCATTTTAATAACAGCTAAAGGAGACATAGATACTTTATTATGGTATAGTATTTAAATGAATGCCTGAGAAACACATAATATTGGCCCTTTAACAGATCACCCTACTTGTTTTCTCTTTAAGGCCTTGGCATAAAAGGTGGCTAGTGATATGCAATTTTCCAAAGAACATAAAGCTGCATAAAGCATTTGAAATGTTAAAATTGAACCTCTATGATTGTCCTGTTTGTCCATTATATCTGACATTTAAGAAGGCCTTGTGGACCGCCCACTCCAAATCTTGCACCTGTTCCTGAAAACCATAAACAGTTATTGTTACATTAGGCCATTTTCAAATTTACAAAAACCTGGATGTTAAATTTCACAACTTGCAAATTAATGAGGGTGTTTATTTATCATTAATTAGAATTAATTCATCTGTTCCAGTGATTATATTGGCAATATTCCAAGCGACTTCCTCTCCTCAAACAGTAAATTACTGTTTTCTATGCGAGCCCTGGATTTGATTAACACGTTTATCTTGGGAACATGCAATTATAAAGCCTCCATTAGCTCTCCATTGTTTCCCCCCTTATTGAAATGGATTTTTCTCCTAACCACTCATGGTGGTGGTCTTAATTTAATCTGGACGGTGAGGTAGTACGAAAACATCAAAGGTCTCAGAGGCAGCACCCAGGTAAAGCCTCAATACCTCACTCTTCTCTTTTTCCCCTTCTTTTTTAATAAATGCCCCCTTCACATAATTGGAGAGTGAAGCTCCAACTCATGCTCGCCACGTTTTTTCCCCCTAACCTCCCTTGCGAAAACAAATCCTCTATTCCCGCAGCCACATTACTGCATAGTCACTGCGCCAGAATCCCCATGGCAACAGACATGTGCAACAGTCTGCCCTCCCCCTTGCCGTTTTTCTTTTTTCCTCCACCCGCAGAGCTCCTTCCTATCCGAGAAAACTCCGTGAGCTCGAGAGAGAACAAACGCACACCATCTTCCACAATGATCTACAGAGCCGGGATGCAGTGGAAAGGGTGAAAAGATGTCTTTCATAATAATGTGTCAACTCAAAAATCTCTTTTAGTTCAGCTGGTTGCTATTGGAAACTGCAGAAACTGAGGACATGGAGTAAAGAGCAGCGAGCACGGGGAGCAGGCAGGAAGTAGGTGGGATAGATTCACCATGACAAGGAGAGACAGCCTCTTGTACTCAAAGGTTTCTGCTCCAAAGAACAACACTGAGCAAGTTAAAAGAGTGTGTGTGTGTGTGTGTGTGTG
>NW_013952917.1:128878-131822 GCF_001266775.1 Austrofundulus limnaeus | reverse complement strand
TATATATATATACAGCTACTTCTAAAGCCATGCCAGCTTGAACAACAGCAGCCAAATAACAAGGTCCACATCAAAATCAAACGTGGGATGACTAGAATAAACTGAAGGGAGGTGGGTTACTGCAGCTACAAACTCATGTCAATGTCAGTGTCAAATTTATTTTTGTGGCTCATCTCAAAGCAGCTGAAGTGAAGCAAAGGCTTTACAGTTTGTCCAAGCACAATTATAAGATACAAGAGTAAAGTAAAAGCAATACACATGCATGTCAACTTGTACGGAGTGTCAATAAGTTATGAGGATTTTATGTCATTTTGCAGGTATACAGACGTATAGAGCAATCTCACGGATTTTTTCAAGTCTTACGGATTTTTTCAAAACCTAATTTTTAAGTTTATCTAACATGTCAGAGCCTGTAGGATGATTTAGAAAACAATAAATAACATCAAACAGCCATCTTCCAACCTGTTCTGCCGCTAGAAATTAGTTTTGAACTCTTCCTGCTCTCCATCCCTCCTGCTTCGCGGGCACTTTCATGTCCGTAGCCAACAGAAACCCCCCACCCCACCCCCGCGGGCGCGAGTTGTACAGATTTTTTGCAAAATCTACGGATTTTTGAGGCTCTTTATAACAGGTAAACATCTGAAGAGTTTGACATGTATGAATACAATGTGCCATACGATAATAATTGAAAAATTTTGCAAAATGCAGCTTAAAACATAATKTTCAATGATTTAACAGGCTTCTTGAAGTGTATAAGCAACTATTAGAAATACTCTGAATGGCACAAACTCTGAGGACTAAAGATTTCCTAAAATTTCAAACATCTAGTGTGTGGATGTTAAGAACACCAGTTAAAGGTGGGATCTCACTGAGCTGTGGTTTGGCAGACAGCATTCATGAGGGAGTTATCAGAATGCCTTCAAACTTCCAGGCACCCATACCTATCGCTTGARTTTTGAACAAGTTCAAAATAGTTACAGTGTTCAAGAGCCTCTCCAGCYCATCTCATGAACACTAGAACTGTATTTTGACACCTGCGCAGGAGCTCCCATCAGACAGAGAACATCTGTGCAGGTGTCCAGGTCTAAAATGTTGACGGAAAATAAGGTATATTAAAGGATTGGTCCACTTCTTCATGTTTTCCTTTSAAAAGTGTATTCTAGATATCATTTATGTGAGGCATTTGCCAAGATGAGTGAAAAACAAGTGCACTTGCACTGTGCAACCAAATGTTTTCCAGCAATTTTGAGTCACCAGCTCGACTCAGGACTATATTTATTCTTCAAAATGTTATAAATTAGGAATACAAATTTAAAATCAATCCAGAAACAAGCAGAAAGCCAGTTGAGAGAGGCTGAGGCTGGAATTATGTATCCACATATTGTTAAAGCTTAAAGATGAGCTGCTGAGATTTGAACAATTTGTAAATATCAGCATTAACCTCCGAAACATTTGAAAGGATGTCAAGCCATATATCTGTCATGGTCTGTGTTTGTTTTCTTTAATTTTCTAGTGTTTTCAAAGTTCCCTGTGTTGCTCTGCTCTACAGCCCCRCCCACGCACACCTGATCTCTTGTGTTTCCGATTGTCTCTTAATTTGTTTGCCTTTATATCTGGTGTCTTGTCCTCAATCTYGTGTCCGTTCATTGTGCTGTTTACCCAGCCAGTGTGGTGTCCTCTGTGTTCCTGTTCCTCTGAGAGTTTTTGAGATGCCCTGCCAGCCTTTTTGTTTAATTAATAAATCTTTTGTTAAACTTTGGATTTTTGCCTGCGCCCTGGGTTTTTCCTGCCTGCACCTCACAATATCAAGTTGTAAATAGGGCCATTGACTTAACATAAGATCATAACCAGTCAGGATGCGTAGATTGTGAAATTCTCTTTCAGAAGATGTGTATAATGCAGCACACTGTGCCTACTAAGATCATAGCAGACATCCTGAACCTTTTTGGCTATTTGGCTGCAAGAGGAACACTGTAATTTATAAGAAAAAAATATTATTTTATCTCACATTAGCCAGTCAAGTCATTCCAGTTAATGTGTATTTATTTCTTGAAACCAAATGAATGCAGAAATCTGTCCACAACAGGTTTAATATTAATATTCTTGTTTTATAACCTTTCCACAGAACCCCACTTCAAAGGGTGTGAACTAGTTGTTTAAGATCAAGGTAGAATGAAAAGAAGCCAGACAAACTGTCCACGCTTAAAGCTTTGGAGACTGTTAAACATTGATTCACAGCTCTGGATACAAGCCTGAAAAGATGCACTAAAGAAGCACAGACCATGAGAATAAACAAGATATTCTTCACTGAACCCTCCAAAGTGTCCTGTCTGTGGCAGGGTAATAAAACGAGAATGGACCACCCAGGACCAAAACTGCACAGGACTGGAAACGCATATATAAGAGAGAGGCATCATATAACAATAACATTCCATGGTTACTGGATCTGAGAGCTGAACTCAGCAATCTGTCCAAAACAAGAGTCACTGGCCATCACAGTGGCACCAATCCAACATACAGTCTCCAATAAGATGACCACAAGTTGGACACTCCTCTAGGCCCTGACTTGATTCACATCTACTACCTAAAAAAAACTAGATGTACTGAATAAATGTCTCACAGTACAAATGAACCATCTGCTATGGGACATACCCATAGAGGCTATTATTAGGCCAGAAAGTGCTGAACACCAATGAGCCTCAAAAGGGGACAGTTGTCTCACACTATAAAGCAGACAAGAGGCAGATTTTATACAACAAGGAAGCATCAAAAGAGGCTGAGAAGCGTGACCATCAGCAGARTATAATGAAACTCTCATCACTGAATTACGTTACTTTCAAAGATTTCAATTATTTTTTTTTATTTCAAGGCATGCTAAACCTTTAACTTTATCAACTGCAATTGTTTTAGGTTTATACACACACACACACACACACACACACAC
>NW_013952917.1:124576-126555 GCF_001266775.1 Austrofundulus limnaeus | reverse complement strand
ATTTTCGTCAGTCTTTTAAGTCAACTTATGAATCACAATGACTAAGAGAAAGGAGGGAGAATTAAGAAAAAAAAACAAAAACAAATGAGAAGCCAGGCCGAAATTCAATTCTCCACTGACACCTAATCTGCCTCAACAAGGGATTGTTTTATGCCAACAGGGGTCCATCACTGCAGCATCTATGAGCATGTCCTGGAACATCTCCTCCACATTACTTGTAAATTGGAGGCAGTAGGAACCCCGGGCGTCCTGTAAACTGTCTTAGGAGACTTTTGCTCCCTCCTCTCTTTCCGTCTCACTAATTGGTTATCTATCCACATTTTACCCTTTTCTTTGGTATTCAGAGGACAAATCTCTCTCTTAACTTGTTTTGGTCAAATAGCTTCTGCCATCTCGGGTTGGAAAAACAGAATATCTCTTCATCAGTCCTATTGTTTCTTGATAGGAACGGAGTACATTATCCCTGGAGAGTGTAGGGCATTATTTAAAAACAAAAGAATATCTTACTTTTGCTGTCAGCACAGCAGTGCTGTGGTTGGAGTGGTCACCTCTTAGTGAGAAGGTCGTAGAATCACCTCCTAGCCTAAGGTTTTTCTGGGTGGAGACTGCATTCTGTCTACGTGCACATGTGAATTACCTCCAGGTGCTCCAGTTTTCTCTCACAGACCAAGAACATGCATTGTAGGAAAACTGTAATTTAGGTAACTCTAAATGATCCCTAGGTGCGAGAGGTTGTTTTATATCCCGTGGCAGCCCTGAAAACTGTCCACTCTCACAGAGTGACCGCTGGAGATATGCAACGGTTTCCATGCAACTTGGAATCGAAAAGTGTTTAAAAAAGGTTGCACGGATTTTTGTTTGTTGTCCCTGAACTTACAATATTAACTTCTTGAGTCACCCCTGATGTCATGTCTAAACCGAGCAGGCCGTTTGTTCATTAGAGCTGGTTTCAATTTGCTGCCTGGAACAATGTCACCAATGTCCTCTAATGACTGTATCACAAGAGTTTACAATCTAATTTACCAACATGCCAACTCCGCCTTGTTGGTATTCAGAAGATTTCTCTGCTCTCTGTTCTCATTAGTCTGACTGCATGCGATATGACTAAGCTTCGAATAATTGTGTCAAGAGAGTGTTAATTCATGCCATTTTAATGGTCGCCTTTTTCTGTGTTCCTTTTTAGTGTTTGCTGTTCCTCRTGTCTGCTGTCCTTTTCTACTTTTTGTGAGAATGAGTAACCATTTTGCTGAAAATTCTACTTAATAAAGCTAAATGTAAAATTTACACAGTTTAAATTAATAACAATCAGTAGGTTTATTCCAATGCTGGTGGACTTTATAAAGAAAGTGATGGTTTCGAAAAAGCTTTCCAAAATATAAACAATTAAATCGTATATTTTCAGCAGCATTACACAAAAGCAAAACATCAACACAAGTAAATTAGATTTTTTTTTGTCTATAACATAATGCCATTCCAACTTTTGTGACAATCATCAGCAAACCAAGGAAAACAATGAAACTAGCATTCCTGAACATTGTAATGGTTCAGATACAAGGTYAGTTTTGGCCTTAAATATTACTTAAAAAAGCAAGAGAGCAAGTACCAACATTTAAAATAAAGTTAAATAGGTCCTCTGGAAAGGGTCCTCTTTGTTGTCCACTCAACTCTTTTTAGATTTTTATACCAAGATCATTGAGATGCATCATGACTTATCAAGAAGTACAGCATGTGTTCTTGCTGACTAGTGACTCTTCATTATAATAAACAGTGTTTTATAAATGCCTGTTTATCTTTTGTGAACTACATACAAACCTTTCAATAATCTATCCCTAAATTCTTCATAAAGTGCTCTTTGTCAGGAAGTGGTACAAAAGCAACACCTGAAAAATTGTGTGTGAAGTCAAGACATTGGGCCTCATGTAAGAACCGTTCGTACGCACAGATTTGTTCTTAAGTTGTGCGTACGAGTGATTTAGGAG
>NW_013952917.1:111930-123807 GCF_001266775.1 Austrofundulus limnaeus | reverse complement strand
CATTTACACACTTTTCCTGAAGATAGAAGAGTTTGTTGAATCTGACGTGACATGTTCGTACGAACCCTTTGTACGAACAAAAGTAAGAGAAATTTAGGGTAAGAATAYGAACATGTTCTTGCATGAGGCCCATTGTCTCATTCAATTACCTGGTGGGGCAGATACTACAGGGCACTCGTCCTTTGTGATTTCCAAGACCAAACCAATGCAAGACTTTTTTTTCAAAAACATTGCTGTAATCTAAATAATCATAAGGGTTGGCATTTATATTTGTCCTCTGCTAAAAATAAAAGCAATGTGTAAAGGATAAAAATAGGTGTACATTATATAATAACAAAGGGGGATAATTCTAATTTTTACAACACAGTTTCATATCACTGAACTTTAGAAAACTCAATTATTTGGGCAGTATGAAAGTAAAATGTAAAAACACCTTACTGCTGCTATAATGACTCCCTGCAGTCAAGTGATTGACAAATACACAATGCCCATCAACTTGTGTGATCAATAAATAACCTGTAATAAACAAAAGCATTAGTTTAGTCACAGTGAGCATATTTGATTACAATCTAAAGCTGTTTTTGTATGGCTGACAGTCCTGGAGTAAAAATTTATTTACAATTTTACCAGTAAGTGCCGCAATAATCAGTCTACAAAGAACATAATAAATGTGAGTCTGAGCTTTTATTAAAACAGTTACTGCATTATAATGTTTGTTGCCAACTTAAAAATGTATTACAAAAGTGGTGAGGCAGTAAGACTCCAATCATGGTCAAATTAACATCTGAAAATGATTATTGTCTCTCTGTTTCAGAGTTRTCATCCTTGGCGTAAATGTGGGCGGGAGTGTTAAAACCTTCAAAGTAAGAAAATCTTATCGATTGTATTTGAATGCAGCCAAGAGTTTCACTCTCAGTTGCAGTTAAAAACTCAAAGACATCAATGCAGCTGCAGTATTAATTGGTCTTAAGAGAAATTCCAAGTAGTCCAACACGTCTGTGACTGAGACAAGACTGAATAGAAATGTAGTCGATTCAGAGAAAAGACCAAAACCTTGACAATGTGGTTTTGAAACCAACACCAATCTTAAGTACTACAACAAATACTATTTTTTTTTACAAATTTACTGTTGTCCAACAAACACTGACAGTAAGATAAAGTACACACACATAAGATTGTTCCTTGTTCTCATAAAAGATTATACRAGACTGTGTGCAAACTCTATATCATCTTAATCTTTGATAACTAAATTCGGTTGGAATATCTAATCCTCATCTCCAGTAAAAATCACACAGGAATAGACATGAACACGTAAAGCTGCAGTTTCCATTTGTTTCCATTTGATTTATATCTACCGTTTAAATCGTCTTTCACTGCCAACTCCAAGTTCTGTTTTGGCATTTGTTATCTTGATTATAGACTGGAGGATTATAATTGAATATTTATTGGTCTTTGTCCATGCACAACTCAAGATTAATCATTTCTCTTCTAATCCAGCCTGCCTATTTTTCTTCCCACATAAAAGAGAGTTAATCCTTAAATCCCCGTTTAGAGCACGCAGTCATTTCTCCTCCTTGCTGAAATAAAGTGCCATTGGCTATTTCCTTCAGGTGATGATTGCGGGCCTGCAAGGTTAGGCTTGATCCTAAAGGCAATGCTTTTGTCATGTTTGAAGTTTTTTAATGGCCTATCTTGAAATAAACCTTTGGGGAGCATCATCTTTTAAAATAATAATAGAAAAAAAGTCCTTATTTTATTCACAAGGCCTAAAACAACTGAGCTTTATAGAAGTCTAGATAATCCTGCAGATACAGTAATCTGGTTTTAAGATAATGATGCAACACTTCAACTACTCGCCTTCATACAGGATCATGTAAGCTCTAGGTCTGCATTTCTGCTGTATTTAAGAGAAATAAATTAATCCTTTATAGACTAGAACTCCCTGAGTGGTGAACTTTTGGTCCCACGTTTAGGAACTGGACTTAGAGCATTTTATCAGAGTTTTTAACCTTGGGAAGCCAAGCTGTTTCTCTAGGATTTAGCAAAGCTGCAGATAGCATGTCTTGTGGAGTTTAATACAGTACATATAAAAAATAAATAAATGTAAGTCTAACAAAAATGTGCACATTTTATTGTATGAACCACTGGTGGAGCCAGACCATTTTTGTAGGGGTTAGCTAGAATCTGACCACTGGTCACTCAGGGGTGGACTAGAAAACAAGCATTTAATTACACAGTGACTACCATGTAGAATTATATAAATAATGAGAATTATCTATTTGAGCARTTAAAATTAACATTCTACACATTAAAATTGTGTTGTCAAACTTTGCTGGCAAAGCAGCGGTTGGAGTGACCAAAGATTTTTCTTTGGTGAAGATGGCCACCACTGGCCACCCCTGGCTCTGCCCCTTGTATAAACATATAAAATTGACAGATTGCTTTTTTTGCCTTTACTGGATTAAGCTGTGAAAATAAACTTAATATTTAAAATATGTGTAGCCTAATGCTAAAATAATGCATATTTATTGATTTCTCTACATAAACATTGTGTAAAACTTTATAATGATTGCCACTTTGACCAAAGATTTACAGATTGTTTATAGCCACAAGATAGATTTCTACAATGCCATGTAAAGTGCTTCAGTAAGATTGTCCTGATGCATCTCAGTAATCCAGGTTAAAAATCAAAAAGAAAAAAAATTGTATAGGTCTTCTGGACGGGTTCTTCTCTAATGAAACGTTTCGTATCTCCTCCAAGAGACTTCTTCAGTCTTCAGTAAGATTATTTCTATCTCAGACCACATTGCCTTTATTTATCCAGTGCAGTATTTTATTGATTTTTTTCTTGTATAGTTGAGTCCATCCCAGCACCTAACTTGAGCATAAACAGGTGTGCAAGATTTTCTTTCTTTAACTTTGACAAATAATATGTCTTTCTTTGGGAAATAAAGACACACTGTGTTTGTCATCTATAAGTCAGAAACGTTTTTTTAAATTCCATGGTTAGCACATCCATAATGTGTCTTCCGTGGCAGACAACCAATCCAAAAACTAACTGACTAGTACAAATAAAAGCTCATTTTCTTCACTTAGTGTGTTACCTGACAAAGCAAGATTGGTAAGCAATGACTTGTAAACCCGTATATTGATTGGACTAGCTCATTATACTTCTAAGATAAAGAGGGGCTGTTAATCTTTTGTGGAATCATGTTTTATGAAAGCTATTGACTTCAGGAGAGATAACATTTAAACATTTCAAATCTGCAGCCAAGTGTACAAATCAAAAGTTGCTGTTGGACTCAGTGACAGATTGTGATTTAAGGCAAGTTTATTTACTGCAAGGTGAGTAATAACAAGGGCAGTGAGGTCTCTGAGTGAGGAAGTTTGTTTTAAGGCCTTGAGCTCCCGAATGCAGATGCAATGCCTCTTTTTGTTATATCTGGTGYCTCTTCTCTGTCTTTCAGTCAGTGAGCAATGGCAAGGTTGAATCTCTGCAGGAACAGGAGAAACAAGGTAAATATCAAGGCTAGCTGGCTGGTTGACAAGTGTGACACCTTGGATGATGTAGTATCAAGACAACCCCAGTGGAGGCTGTGTGTGCAGCTGGTGATATTTGTCCCTACGTCTCTAATGTGGCACACCTTGTGAAAATGTCATGTCACCTAGTAAGTGATTCCCTTATTCGTTTGGGATTTCTCTGCTATGTATAAACTCATCTTTCACTAGAAAACAAAATAAACTAAATCAACACATGTTAGCTTGTAGTTTTCGGTTGATCTGACATGAAACAGACTTCCTCAGAGGTGGATCCTCAACTTTCTAAGATACTTGTCCGTGTGCTTATTGTAGTAAAGCATGCAATAAATTAAGCCGTCTCCCCCAGTTCTAAATTAAAACTGCACAGCTTTGTTATTTCGCGCAGACATAAATTAGAATGAACGTTTAACATTATCAATCAGGCCTGCCATCAAGATTTATAGCAGTGGTGGCACACTTTCCAAAGAAAGTGAAAGAGGCTGGCAGGCGTAAAGCATTTTGACTGCCAAACCCTACACATACACACWCGCACAAGCAAAATCTGTTTGATCCTGAGCTTCACGCTATTCTTTTTAATATGTTAAGTTCAAAATGTGTTTTTAATAGCTGAGGCGATACTAGAAATAATTTGTTTTTAGTTAAACAGTTTACTTTTCACTTGACTGAACTGAAGACTAAAACAAATGGATTATTCCCTCTGTCATATTTTTGCATATATATGATGACGTTTGTGGCTGTAATTAGAAAAATAAAATAAAATCATGACATTACACCTTTTTTTAAGCTGATACTCTAGAACATACGTATGTTTGATCACCAGCAACAACATAATGTTGCAAATTTATCAGTGGTGTAATAAATTATATCTTGAACTCAGCAGCTTTGAAATGTCACAAGAACCTCATATGCCTTAATCATGAAATCAGTGTAGCAGTAACCCAGTACTAACATTACACAATCAAATGCAATTCTATTAAGTCAGTTCCATGTGCAACTGTTATGATAAATTTACTTCCTATTAACTCAGAAGACTTAATTGACAGCTGGAGAGAACTGATTTGACAACCCTAATATGGCTTCTCATGACTCGGACAGCCTTGCAATATGGATGCCCCCTCCAGGAGTCACAGCAATGACACATACGTATACATCTTGAGTAGTAGCAAGAAAAAAACAAACAAACCAAAAATATAAATAAACAGAACTTTGTTTTCAGAAGTGTTAGACATTATAATTGTAACTTAAGTTTTCTCAAGAAATGTATTTTATTATATAAAAACAGGAATTTATATTCAAAGTAAATAGAACATGTGTTAAAACCTCTTGAGCCCCAAGGGGTTTTCTTGAAGTTTGTGCTCGAAAAAGCATGCCCAAATGTAACTGGGTGTATCTCAGCACCTAAAAACACCATATAAATACCCTTGACATCAAAATAAAGCTAGCACTTGGGAGATTTCATCAGGAGTGTATCACATCATATGCTTTGTTTCAGAGATACTGAGGATGGAACAAAGAAAAAATAGCTTTTTTCCCCCTCGCCTGAGGTTTTTCCGCATTATACAGTATATAACCTTTTCAAAAGTATAATGAATAAGGCTAAAACCTCTTGGAAACCATGAATCCACCTATGGACATTACCTGTGCAAAACCTCACGCTGCTGAAGTAAACTACAGCAAAGTTACAGAGGTTTTAGTAAAACAATATTTAGGCATTTTTTTCCTTTGGCACAGATTGGCACAAATTGGCACATTTTGGCACCATCTACAAAAGTAGAGTTTTTTAAAGTTTTTAGTTACAAAACTTATAAAACGTGATAAATTAGTAAGCTAACTAGCAAAAACAGCACATTTTATATTTTATTTTATTTTTAAACGGCACGTAGACACAACCGGAAGTGCGGTGTGTGACGCTGCGCTTTACATGTAAAACGTGTTTTTAGCTCGGAGGAGCAGTTAGCCTTATGCAGAACTATAACTTCAGTTTGGATTGGCCGAATTGCACAAATCACCCCTCCTTTTCATCCTTGGAACCAGTAGTACAATCAAGTTATCTACAGCACGTTCATGTAAACCTGACCAATCGCCCGCCATAAGGAGAGGAAATCTGTGACGCAGTTTGAAAGACTTTCACCTTCGTCCAATGAACGTCTTGTAATTGGGTCAGACGGGGCTATGTTGGAGGAGGAAGTGCTTGAAACTCATACCGGGAAATATAGTTGCTCTGTAAATACAAGTTTATGCCAGTGGATTTGGGATTTGGAGGAAAAAATATGAAGGTAAGAAAACTTATGGTTTATAGTTTTCAAATCCGAGTGCTAGGGCTTCTCTTTTTTTGCTGCTAGTTGAGTGAATTCTGGTTGGATTGTGATGAAACTTATATTTTTAGAATCTGTGAGGTCTCTGCTTTCAGCAGACATGTTGTTTGTGTCTGAAGAAGTCACRGGGTGAACAGCTGAGACCGGGTTTTGCAGAGGTGCCATTTTGTGCAGTTTGTTTACATATTGATTCAACTGCATGTTGTTTTATCTGTGTCTGGTGGATGTAGAAATGGTTTCTATGTGTTTGTAGCCAAGATTCTGATGTTTCTGTAGCCACCACACATGTCTATGTTTACCTATGAGAACATTGGTTAATAAAGAAAGCGGGGGCGTGGGGCTCAAGAGGTTAATTAAACCCAGAGCCTGTGAGCCAAATTTGGCCTTCATTAACATTTTATCTGAGCTAATACTTTAAATGTGAAACTGTTTTATGGTTTGTCTTTTTGTTACTCTATTGTGTGCATTCTACTCGTGATAGCCAGCCAACATTGAAGCAAAGAAAATTCAGTTTTCATGTTCTAATATTTTTTAATATTAATGTGAAAAGAGCAACAGAGGATCAAATTGTATTGTATTGTATTTTATTTCTTTCTTTACGTTAAAGTTGAAGTTTGGAGGTTTGAGAAAACCGTGCACTTTGACAGAACACACCTTACATGTCCCTCCCCCTTGCTCTCTGCTGCCCCTGCCTCCACAGCTCCCCCTCGCTCCACACAGCCGAGCCTGCCACGAACGTGCAGGATGGTGGGCAGCTCGGCTCAGGGAGGTTTATGACGGCAGATAAACAGCTATGGAACATTCAGAACTCTCAGAAACTCTCAGYTTTCCTTTAACTTTAGCTTGTTTCAACGCATTAGCACAGCTACAGCACACCAGCAAACTTGAGCTTGAAGAACATGCACTGTGCAGAGGGAAGAGTATAAACAGCACGCACGCACGCACACACACGCACACACACACACACACAAAACTTGTTTTTATATGCTTGTGGGGCCCGTCCATTGACTTCCATTCATTTTTTGGTAATTTTATATCCTAACCCTGACCACAAACCCTAAGGCTAACCTCACAGGTACCTACCTGACCCTAAAACTAACCTAAACTCAATTCACACCTTGGTCCTAAACCCAACCCCCACAACCAAAATCAGCCTCCGAAGTGGGGCCCAGGCTTTGGGCCCCACAAGGAGCACCTGGTCCCCACGAGGCTGCATTTTCCTTAAAACTGGGCCCCACAATGTAGGAAAAACAAGGCCACACACACGCAGACGAGTGTGACTGACGTTCCTCCTATTTCTTATTGGCTGTTTTTGACTGGGAGCAGTGTATTTCTAAATGGCTGCAGGACCACTGAGAGGAGCCAGAGGAGCTTTGTTTGTCTCATATTCTGCTGTCAGGACCATACTGACAGTTTGAACATGCATTAAAAAATGCATTTTTATAAAACTTACATGCTGCAGCTTTAACATCAAATAGTTTGGCTTTTAGTGAGTTTTTTTTTCTTGATTTGTTAGATTGTAAAAAATGTATCACTGGGAGCTAAAAATGAAATAGTTCTTAGTAGAGATTACAGCATAAGAAATGTACTGTATGTTAATACTGTGTCTTTCTAAATCTATTTAATCGCTACATAAAATATAATTTGGAACGGTTATTTGCATTTCTATAAAAAATAATTAGTTACTGAACAATTCTTCAATAAATACTGACAGAAATTGGCCCTTGGCTTCGACCAAGTTTTGAATTTTGGCCCCTATGTGTAACTGAGTTTAAAACTTTATTGTACATAATCCTGAGACATTATTAACATGTCAACGGGTTCAGAAATCAAAAAGTTCAGTATAATGAATGATTAAAAATGACAGCATGTTTTGCATGCAACAGCAGTGTGTGCTGGAAGACATGTTAAATTCAGGGTTACATACTTGTCTCATGAGTATTATTCAGTGAGAACAGTTGCTCAAAGCTGGTACCAAATTTGTAGCTGCATAACTCTTTGCGTTCATTGAACCTTCATCACAACATTGGTATTTCAGCCATGTTGGGCTTCCATACTTGCGTTGCTCTTCAACCTTGGGGAATATGAATATTCATTTTTATTTTATATTAAAACCACTTCAGTATCATTTTCCATTTTTGAATTCGACACATTCAGTGTGTTCACCTTTGCTGCTCTTTCAGACTTACCTCTGCCCTCCACCAGTGTTTCTTGCAGGTATGTTGTTGCAAAGCAAAGGTGTTTCTTATTGTGTATTTTGAAGAATAACAGCAGTAACCTTGATCCCTGGGTTTTCTTGTACTATATAAACTATAAAACAATTCATCCCTACACAAGGCATCGGGAGCAGCTGGACTCACCTAACTTTCCTTTAATCCCAAGTGAAAAGCCTAACACTGTGTTCCTTTCGAAAGATTCTCTAAACACCTGAAGGTTCTAAAATGAACTAAAACTCTTCTAAATACCCCACATATGAATGTGACACATGGTCAATGGCATTAAAACATTCACCACTAACTACAATGTRGTTCTGCTACTGTTAGACAGCATAAACAAGTCTTAGGGCATAGTATGCTAGTATGCTAAAACTTTACCTTGTTCAACTCAATGAATCTTCAATAGGGTTGTCCAGATCAGCACATCAATATGTCTGACACCAGTCTGAGTCATTTAGGATTAAAGAGTCGGAATCAGATACTTGTACTTGATGAGGGAATGGCATTATAACATGATACAAAGCTCAAAGAAGACAATTTTGTACCCCCCCCCCCCCACCCCAATACTGGAGACATGTTAGCATATATTATCACATTTGGCAGCCTTTTTACAGCAGCCAAATTACAGCAAAGCTGACACAAAACCATCAACAGTGGGCCAAAAACAGAGGGATGGAGGTCAGCTACAGTACTTGAAATCAGCTTCAGATGCCCTTTTAATATGCTTAACATGAATGCAATGTGGACAATGCATACATAATTTCCATCGCAAAACTTAAGATTTCAATAAATGTACTTCTTGTATTAATGTGTGGACTCTCTGTAATCGGTGTTTCTGACCACACCAGCAAACGTGGCAACACTACACAACTTATGTACAACACTAAGGTAAAAAAAGAGAATGCATTTTTTTGTTCTTCTACATGAAAAAAGAAGACTAAATTTTTCTTGAAACTGGTTGAAAACAAAAATCTGGCTATTCCACTTCCACCTATATGTGGCAAAACAACTAGAGAAGTGGGATCCAAAACAAATTCGGAGTGGATAATCCAGGACTTCATTATTCCTGCTCTTTGAGGCTGTAAATATGAGTTCAGAGAGCTTACAGGAGACTGATAGCTTCACTTGATTAACAAACTGGTGAAGATGAACATCTGGTAGCAATTAACCTTCAGACCTGCTTCCATGCCCATGAAGCAGCATGCATCAGGAGGGCTTGGCGTTGCTCCAGTTTTCTAAAGCCCACTTCTTTCTACAGCAACTGGTGCAACAAATGTCAGATGGAGGAAAAAAGTTGCAGTCATTTATAGGTTTGTCTGGCGTAACACCAGCCAAAAAATAAAGTGTTCTCAGAAAGCCTGAATGATAGTGATAAAGTTAATTTCTCTAATATTTATGAGTTCATTTTAAAAATCAAGTTATATTTAAGTGATGGAGCAACCAGTCAGAGCCTGGTTGTAAAATATCATGGCTAAATAGCCATCATTCAAATCATTTTATAGATAAATTCCTTCTTTTTTGACCTTCTTTCTTGTTGCCATGGAGGTGTTTTTTTTTTCTTTTATTTTTTTATTTTTTTTGCCAGGCTTGTAAAATTCACCCAGGTCTCAACATCCACTCTTGCCAGTTCAGAAAATGCCATGTTTGCACAGCTTTCTGGAAGAACCGAACATTCTCAGAGTCTGCAGATTTTTCTTTTTTCTTTGTTTGTTTCCAGCTTGTCTACAATTTTATGGCCAAGAGTACAGATGTAACATAATCTTGAGAGTTCTCTGTAAAGGTAAAAAAATAAAGCTTTTCTGCGTGGGATGCAGCGAGAAAAAAATGAACGTAGGCAGCTCTGCGTCTGTGGGTGTTGCATTCAGCTGCTATTGTGAAGTTGTGGACATTCAGAACTTGATAAGGGGAAAAAATGTTTTAACAAGCATACTGCTTATATCCTCTAGTGAAAATCACACATGGGGAGACATATTTCTTTTGAAAATATAGTGGTGTAAATTTTCCAGGATTYATTTAAGAAAGGGATTTGTAAATCTGATGGCGTTTCCTCACATTAGTAAAGCAGCTCGGCACAGCAAGTGTCATTCATGCACACAGAGCAGCTTGGAGCAGCTTGCTAAACCAAATGGTACAACAATGGAAAACAGTGTCCTGCTGCCTGAATTTAGCCATAAAAGACCAAAAAGAAAGAAAGGGGAAAAAAAAACAAGAAGTGAGAATGGTGTTCTGTTAAAGCATGCAACGAAATAAGTTGTCTCATGTCACTGTTTCCTCTATAAAACCTGGACAGTGTTGTCCATGYGCCACAAGGATCTGAAAAAAAAAACTGAATTTCACTGAAAGTATTTGGGTTTGCTTCCTTTTCTCATTTCTTTCTGTGTTTCTTTACTTCTGGTGCCAGTTTGGTTCTCCTGTCTGTCTCTGCTCTTGGCCACGCCCACATTCACCTGTTCCTTGTGTCACTCCCCAGGTATTTCTCATTTAAGTTCGTTATAATCCCTTTATAGTCTCTGCCTTGTCTCTTGTTCCATGTTGATTCACTGTACTTCCTCTAAATCAGTCTGGTTTGTGTTTCCYAGTGTTCGCTTGTGCGAGTTATGCTGCCACATCAGGACTTYCTTTTAATTGTTTGCWATTGACCTTATAGTTTTCTRGATTTTTGCCTGCTCCCTGGGTTCTTCGAACACAAACCTGACAATGTGAGTGTGAGTATGACACCTAAACTTCAAATAGTATTTCTGCTGTGATTTATGCCTGTGCAACAGATTTCAGAATAGCTTGTTCGTTTGTCAAAGTCTAATCATCGTTAGCCTGGTAATATCCAGCTCCTTGTTCTTTGCTTTGCTTCGTACAGAGGACTTGGACTCTCAGCTACTGAGAAATGATTGTGCACTCTGTTGAAGTTTAAAACAATTGGATCTGATTTTAACCAATCACTAACGTTTGGCTGTGATGTATGTAGTGCGTCAGCTCATCTGTGAAGGAAGCTAAGCTTAAGAAGCTAAACAGAAATTGCTTGTGCTGTAAGCAACCATCCCCTAGTGGGAAGAGAGAAGGACCGAGCTGTAAATGAGTTCTCCAGGCTTTCTGAGACAAATTTAATTTGGAAGCCTTGTCAGTAGAGACTGAATGGCTTCATTCACCTTCTCCACCTTCTCCAATGCCAAAGRTAAAGTACGGGCTGAATAAAGCAGCAAAAATCTGCTTCATCTTTTAAAAATCCACTTTCTGGTTGCTGATTGGCCTTGTTGAAATTCTACCGGAGAAATCCATGTTGATGGGAGAAATCCCATATGGAGCAGCAAAGGGAGATTGAGAGGAATTGCAAAGGCAAAAAGAAACTTCCATGCCCCTTTTAACTTGTAATTTATTTTAATTATGGACATTTGTTTAACCTCAAAAGTACAGTTTTTTTAGTTAAATGTTGCTGAAACAGCAAGTTTCTCAGTGGACCTGCGCTCAAAAATGCAGCCTAGGTGGAGTAGTCGAACACAGATCCACTGATCCTTTAACACAGAGCATCTTCAGAAGACATGTTAAAGTAATTTTTTAAAATCTGTATTGTTAGATACAGCACTGTTTGATACGGGTACATGTATTGTTGCACCCCTAATATTATGTGTATGTGTATGTATAATAATCTTAAAATACCACAGACCTTAATAAAACTTATGATTTTGTCACTGTCTGTCCAGATCTTGTCCCAGTCTAGTTTTATTTTATTTCTTGTTCCAGTTCATCCTCATAGTCTTGTTCCCAGCCTTTCAGTTCACATCCAGCCCCTGCTCATTGCTCTCGCCCCTCCC
>NW_013952917.1:96284-111479 GCF_001266775.1 Austrofundulus limnaeus | reverse complement strand
CTGCTCCCTGAACGGCACCGCGCCACATCTGACCTCTCGGATCTCAACCTCGGAACGCATCTCTGGATCATCAGCTCAGTCACCTCCCTCAAACTTGGTAACATCCTCTGACCACCCGTGCATGACCCTTGCCCCATTTCTGACCACGAGTAAGTCCAGCGATCCATTCGCTATTCCTGACAACACAGCCCGGAACCAAAGCACATCTGCTGTTTCTACCTGGTTCTCATCTCAGCAGGAAAGGTTGGTGATCCTTTTCTCACAAATAATAGTGTTCACAACCCAACCTATCCTTGAAATTTTGTTTCCAGAACTGACAACCTGGATTCCGGTCCCAACCTTCCAGCTAAATTTTCTAACAATAACTTGTTAAAACTTTGACGTTGTTCGGTCTTCACTCAGAGCTCAAAACACAAACTTTAACAAAAACTGAGACTATACATCCTTTTAAACTGTTCCCCAATATGCTTTTTATGTGATATACTGTAAGTGCAAGTAGACTATTTTTTTTGTTGGAGCCCTGTCAAAATTGTCACCATTTGGGACAGAAAATAGTTTTTTTTTCTATTCTACTTCACTCTACTCTCTACTCTTAAGTTCATGTGATGTAAGTTTACCTACACGTAGGCACTCTTAATTAAAATCACCTATGGATTTTCAGCATGGTTCAGATCAAACGACTGTAGAAGTTTTTGTCAGTCTTCTGTCCTTAAGCACTTCAGCAAGGTGTGTTTGGGCTCATTAGCTTGCTGCAGTATGAGTCTTTATCTATGATTATGCAAGMCTGAAGGTGCTTCATGTCTTTGAAGGAGTTAATGCTACTTCTCATCGTGTCCTTGGTGTCCATTTTCGAAGGCTTGGTTTTGAGCAGTGAGCAAGAYGTCACACAAATGATGGGGCTCCTGACAGGAACTCCTTAGTTATTTCTCTCTTTTAGATTTGACACTGAAATTGTTATTGGTGAGTGTTTAATAGAAATGTGATTCAAGCGTAAACAAAGTGTGGGTCTTTATAGATTTAAAGGGGGGAAGAGCAAACATTTCACTTTTTTTTTTTTCTCAATACCATTATTGTGTGTAACTAGCTGTTACCTATCACTGCCAGTCAGTGGAAGGTCCATGTTTATTTTTAGGCAGTGAAAGGTCCACATTTGTTTTTAATCTTTTTAAAGTACTTTGTAAAGCAAGTTTCTTTTAGAAACAGATTAAGCATGAGGTTCTTTCCCATTCGGAAAACAGGTTTTGTTTGGGAGATCAGTTTCATTTAAATATGAGATGTTTTATAAAACATTTCGTTGCTGCTGTGTAGCATTACATTAACGTGCACAAATATAAAAAAGGTATTCAATAAGGGTGTCGGTAAGAAAATCATTAAACAGATGAAGTCTGGTAAATGAGAAATATTACTTGGAGTAAATACTGTAGCTTTTGAACAACCTCAGGAATAGAACTTACTTGACAAAACAGAATAGCCAATAGTCAGAAGACTGGATCGCTGCTGTCTTATTGTAATTCTAAACTACAAAATTTTATAGTGGTTTATTCTGATAAATCCTTTGTTTTGCAATACACCATTATTCTAGAAGAAATAAAATATTACTCATGCATGAAGTGCCCCGAGCTGTACTGATAGTGTTACAGCTTGCTGTTGATGTGAAAGTTTATAAAACAGTGTTTGCATAAACCACAAAACTTTGAAGTATTACTATGATGGCAATAATCTGCTGTGACCTTGAACATCAAACTAATCATTAGTTTGTCAGTCCAGTCAGACCTAAGCTTTGTTTTTTAATGCTTGTTCAAAGGACTACTGGATTTAAGAGGTATGTTACGTATTCATAAGTTTTCCGCAGAACCACACTTGAAAAGTTCACAATTATTTCTTGAACTTGCAACACACTACCTAATGAAATACAGACTACAACGGATGTGTGTATACAAAATACTGACTGTATTACAAGATTGATTTTTTTTTAATTTCATGTACCCACACATTAAATATCACATGCTGCAATATGGTTCCACATTTGGAATGGGTAACTGAGTATTTCACAATCCATAGTGAAATAACAGGCTGCATTTCCCCCTTCACATAAGTTATTTGTTTCTGATTTGAGCCTGTTTTTTTTTCCCTTCACTTTAACAACTTCAGTCTGTTAATTTGTTTTTCTTAGTGATCAAAACTTGATGAACTGATTTTCTAAAGAAGGGTTAATGCACATTCTGCCTCTGAGTTTTGGAATTAATTTATTCTGTTTATACAAAGTGTTTTAAGGTTGCAGTGCACATCCTCTTTTTCTGGTTTGTCAGGATTTAATACTTAGAGAACCTTGCTTATCTCAAACCAATATTCCTCAGTATTTATGCCTTGTGCCTGCAAAAATGCATGTTCAGCTTGATGGTAAGCAAGCTCCTTATAGCCGAGGTACTCCACATCCGCATGCCTGAAAATGTAAAGGTCTATCGCCCAATAATACCTTTTGATAAGCATGAGTCAACATCAGCAAAACAGAATTAAATTTCACCCTGAAGCATGTTCACATGTCAATGAGCACATGAAAATGGGATGAAATATGAGAGCAAGGTTTAGATGAGTATGTATTTCAGACGGAGTGTTGTTGCCACCTCTAGCGTTTAAAAATTTCAACAAGGTAGCAACAATCTTCCTAGAAGACATGGACTTTAATAACTATCATTTCATATTTATATCATACTTCAAGATCAATGCATAAGTCAGAAAATCAATAACAATGTYTAAACCCTCCTGCTGCCCTTGGGTCAAAATGACTTCAGGGCAGCAGGAAAGTTAAAGTGATAGTTCAGACATTTTGAAGTAGGTTTTTGTGAAACAACTCATCTTTTATTTGTACATAGCYCTTTGAACAATCTCACTTAGATCTCAGTGAAACAGAAATCAAAGTGGATGGCTGCCATCTAAAAACAATAGCAGTCTATAAATTAGGGGTCACCAACACTGTGTGCCTGCAGGGCTTTGGTCGCCCGTGGGGACCTCGTAAGTTGCTCACGGGACATGATCTAAAAATAGCACTCATCATCATGCTAAGAGTAGAGCTCATACTATTGTAATGCTCCTCAGCATTAAAAAAGAACCATAGTCGTGTGTGTGTGTGTGTGTGTACTGTTTGAAGCTTTCTAATAAAACACTCCAAGAAATGTCAACAGGAGCTGCTGTTACAGCCACAACTCATGCTAAACATAAAAAAAAACAAAGCTAATGTTTATTTTACAATTGTTTTAACCAGGAAAATCCCATTGAGATTGTAGATCTCTTTTTCAAGGGAGACCTGGGCCTGAAGGCAACATATTGTACATGTTTTGGGGTGTGGGGGATATCGAACTGTTCCTTACATTTTTTGGACGTGTTTGTGTAGTTTGTCTATTTTGTTCCACCACAGAACTGTGAAATTACACACCCTATACTGTGATAATATGAAGCTTTAAAACAGTTGCAAGGAGAAGAATTTTTGTTCTGCTAGTGTTGTCTTATAGGAATCTAGGTCTAGGTATGTTAGACATGTTTCAGCACTATTGCAGGTCTTTCGTTGGATTTTGATTAGTCCTCCTGATTTTAACATGGACTCATCTCATTTAAGACTTAAGTTAGAGTGTTTTTAAAATTTTTGTCATTTTGTTCCATTAAAGCGTTTCTACCAAATAAACTTTGTTCAATTGTTTGTACAAAAGTGTTTCTAATTTATTGTAAAAAATATGTTAATTTCAGTTGAACTAGTGCAAATATTACAAGTAATAACTCAATGTGAATTACTTCCTTCAAAGATTAGATTTAAGGCTCCTTAATTTGTCATGTAACAGTAGACTAACAAAACCTTTTTGAAACCTTGTATTTGAAGTGGTGACTAGAGTAGAGGTGGACAATCCAGGTCCTAGAGGTACTATATCCTGCATGTACAGTACTTGCTTCCCTGCTCCAACCAAGGCCGGATTAACCATATGGGCAAACGTAGGAAACATAGCCTTATATGGTGTTTTTGGGGTGGTAATTATGCTAATCTCCTCTTGCGTGCACGAGCAGCTGGATAGAACAGGTGGAATTTACGCAGCTCATTTACACACTTTTCCTGAAGATAGAAGAGTTTGTTGAATCTGACGTGACATGTTCGTACGAACCCTTTGTACGAACAAAAGTAAGAGAAATTTCGGATAAGAATACGAACATGTTCTTGCATGAGGCCCAGTGTGCATTTATTTATCAGATTTCTACAAACAGCTGTGGTTAGGAACAAAATATTATCTTAAACTAAATGCTAACACACAAAATGTATGAACAGACTGGATGTGGTATATAGCTGTGTTTAAAACAAAAACAATCAGTATGTCTGTATTTTTATTGTTWTTTGCAATTTCCCAAAGTGAACCAGTCAGAGAAGCACATTGATCCAGGTTAGCAGCAAACTAATATTTATCGAGCTACACAGTCATTTTAGAAACAAAGAGGTGGAAGAAGGGGTGAGGTGTCTACCATGAATTATATTTTGGAACGTAATTATATTTTTAATAAAAAGAGACTTTGAGGCATTCTGTTATTTGATGTGAGATTTGAAATATTGTTTTGAGAAACAAAGGTTTTGTCAATTTTAAATGAAGCCGTTTTGTATTAGTTTCCATCATCAACCTGCCTGCAGTGGTGACTTTGCAAAAGCCTATAGCCTACAACCCTACAGAATGTCATCAGGAACTGAATGACTCATAATGTCAGCGACCCTGAATATCTCTGCTTCCTTAGTGGTTAACACACCTGTCGGCATGAGCGTTCAACAAAAGTGTGTGATGTGAAGTGGTGTTTGATGAGGCTGAAGACATCCAAATATAAACCAACTTATTACTAATTTGTGGGTAGTTTTCTCTTTCCTGTCGAATTTCATGATATTGTGCAAATTTGTTTACTTTGTTTTATCTGACTCACACCCAGTAAGAGACATGTGGCAGTACTGCTTTAACAGACTTTGTTTTAATGCCTTTATCAATATCTAACTGGTGAGCTAACATTAGATAGACTGAGTCACATGTAAGTAAGTTATTCTTAATCAAACATGAATTAGTTATTCATCAATTATCATGTTGTTTTTCACAGTATAACGGGTTTTATGCTAGTCCTTTTATCTGTAAACTGTATTCTGGTCCAGTTTCTTTTTGTGTTTGGGACGTGTCTGTTCATCAAGCTGGTGATAAACATCTCATCTTCACYAATTCCCTTGCTTTTAGTCTCTAAATGTTTGTTTGTTTCAGTGGTAACATAAGTAAGTAAACTTTATTTCTTATAGCACCTTTCACTAACACAAACATCACAAAGTGCTTCACAGAGAGCAAAATAAAAAACAATAAAAACAAACTACAAGTATAATCAATAGCAATTTAATGAAACACAAACCAAAACTTCACTAAAAGCCTGTCTGAATAAAAATGTCTTTAGAATTTTTTTTTCAAAGTCAATATAGGCTATGTAGCAAAGTGACTAAGGGGGAGCGTTCCAAAGCCTTGGGGTCACCACCTGGAATGTTTGGTCTCCACAGGTGTGGGCTTGAGGAACCACCAGCAGCATTTAATTTGAAGATCTCAGAATTCTGAATAGAGAGATAGGCTTCAGAAAGTTCAATTTGTATTTGGGTGCCTAACCACAAAGTGCACAAAAAGGTTAGCCAAAAAAAATAAATTACTCATATTGTACTATTAGCATACAGATATACTGACATTTATTACACATAGACTAATAGTTTTGTCCTTTTCTCAAAGAAAACCTGCCCATTTTTCAATTGTACTTTCTTTTTATTTTCATTTTAACACGTTTATTTTTGAAAATTACATACTGCCTTTTCTGCAAGTCCAGATCTTCCCATCTGTATGAAGAAATAAAACTGGCCAGCAAAGCAGCATCACCAACCACTAATCCTGTGAATTCTCTTCAACATAGAGCCTGTGCAGCTTACATCAGGGAATTGTGTGATCTATAATTATCCCTCATGTTGTACAGCAAGCTTTTCTACTAGTTTATTGTAACATTGTGTGATTTCTGGTCAAAATAAAAACAAAAATCAAGCCCACCCTCTTGTCTAATGAACTGCTGGGGGATCCTATGTAGAGTGTTCCTTCTACCACCTGTGTAAAATGTCTTTTTGTCCCTGTTCAACAATGGATTGCCTTTTGGATGCAGGTTGTCCTGTTGCCTGAGTCATACTCTACCTAACAAAAGTACTTTTGTTTGAGGAAGTTAGACAAGCTGTAATCGGGGGTGGGAATGAGGTGTAGGGTGGCTAGGTTCTTCTTTCTTTCCCTTCCTTACCACTATTTTCTAGGTACAGTTGTTTAAGTTGTCTTTTGTACATGACAAACAGTTTTTTTGTTTTGTTTTGTTTTTATCATCCAGTAACAGGAGTATTGACGTTTGTGCCTCAATGGTCTAATGCAGAGCTGCTATATCGTTTGAGCATCGTCATCATGATGTTCATTCATTTTAATAGTCACAATGCAGGTCATGCAATGTGGGAAGAAAATAAAATTAATGTGTAAACCATAAGTCTTCACACTAAATGGTTGGACATTACTGCTTTTATGCTGATGGGTTGCTTCTGCTGGTGGAAGCTGCTGGAGGTGTCTGTGTGTGGCTTCATGTAAAAAACAAAGAAACTAAAAAAACCTTTGATTTTGTTTTGAAACATCTGGAATAAAAATAGCATTTTTCAGAGATGTGCTGTCGGGGAATTCTCGGTCTGTGGAGTCAGATGAGGGTCTTGACAAAAATGAGGAGGAAAAGAGGTAAAATAAGGTTTAGCATGAATGCTAATATAAAAACATGACAGAAACAAAAACTTTCTACACAAAGGCAATGCCTTATRTTTATTAATAAAGCACAATTCACATTTGTGCATCATATATTAATTGTGTAACATGCACAAAATTAGGCAAGATTGTTGTAGGTTCATCATCAACAAGATGGCAGGATGGCAGCATAGTTTAATCCAAGTCAGTTGTTGAAGATTCCTGTACTTTTTCCGTGTCACAAAAATTGCAATAACATTTTTTAACATCTTGCAGCCCTAGTATGAAGTAACCGTTTCATAGCTGAGCATCACTTGAGTGGAGAAACTGTAAAATTTTGAATTTACCCACCCATTGTCACACTGCCTTTCTTCAGTCAGTAATAATCCACATCGGCTCTTCTGTCAGAATCATGTCTTGACCTTTCATATCAGTCTTTCATACCACCAGACTATTATGACCCGAGGGAAGGCTTCAGAAGCGATAATGCTTTTTCCTCTCTCCTTTTGCCCCCCCCAGCTGCATAACAGACCTTCTGCATGGAACCTCCCTCCCTCCAACAGCCCAAGCTATGTAGAAATACAAATTGTACCCTTAAAATTCATTCACCTACAGGACAGCAAAAAGATGACTCACCCCTCATTTTGTTAGATTTTGCTTTAAAGACATCAGCCACTTAACAATTTTAAAGTAGTTTTATTCCTCCAGGCTTTATGAAAATCTCCCAGTATTTTTTTTTTGCTTGTTATTTTAGTTATTAGAAATTGTGCATTTTCAAAATAATGGTTTTTAAGCAATGTCAAGCAATCTAACACTTATTTATGAATCATCCAAGACTGGTTTCTATTTCTGTATCTGAATCTCCACAAAAAGGTTGAAAATAAAAATACCACTCTGACAGGTTTAAAATAGGTGTTCCTCCCACAAAGTGAATCAAAAAGAAATTTTATCCAAAACGCTACAAGTAACCGGCATTGTGTTCAGTGGGCTAGTTAGAAGTAAAACAATTTAGAAGTTGACGAGCAAATGACAAATGAGACTTGGGCCAGCAAAACAACTTTGTTCCTCTCAAAATAGTCACAGAGTCATTTCAGGTGTCTTTGAGGTGTCTTTGATTGGTCTTAAGATAACAGGAGCTGTATTTTGACACCTGCAAAAGAGCGCCTTAATAACACAATGTGTCCAGGTCTAAAAACCTAATAAATATTTTTTTTAAACAGTTGTGTGTGGGGTGGGTGGGGTGTGGGGTGTGATTGTATTGAATTCAAGAACGAAACAAAGAAATACAATTTCTTATACAAAGAACTCAGAAAACAACAAGAAAAGACTTCAATTTCAAGGCTTACCATCAAAGATTCCACAAGACTGTGAAATCATCCACCAAAAAATCTTATATGGACAGGTCAAAGAAAACAGAAAACATCTATTTGTTTGTGCAACACTTCAAGATTTAAATTAGCATAACAAATGGTTGGTTTACCTATAGCCAGTGGCGATTTTAGCCCCAGGAGTTCTTCATTCCACAGCTGCTTGTTAACATGAATATGTGTCTCTCACTGAAATTAGCAGATGTTGGTAGGTATGATGTAGAATGTTTTAATTGGACAAAACCATTTAATTTTGTATGTGAATTATGTAAATTGGCAGTGAGATTTAAAAAATTGCACCAACAAAAGTCTTGCCTTGGGCTAGGCCGGCCCTGCTAGGGGCTAAGCACACCCCGTGGTCAGACCCTAGGATCGGCCATGCCTATAGCTTCAATCTTGTTTTCAAAGGAAAACCCACAACAATATATTGAAAAAAAGATTTGTTTTTATCTTCACAATACAAAACACACAAAATCATTCAACTCTGTAAACATTGGCTTTCCAAGTGAAAATGGGTTTTAATGATGGTCATCTGGTATGATCTGAGCAATCAGATTTAGCTTCACACCTGGCAGCAGAAGGAGAAGTTTGGAAATTGACTTTGTAAAATTGGTTAAAATTGGCTTCTACATATTTGGTCATATAGGGTTAAAGTTTTGTTTGTTTTTGTGTGGAGTGTTCTTTAATGTGACCAAATAAAATAATTCATTCATTCATTCATTCATTCATTCATTCATTCAAAATGGTTAGATCAATGCTTTACTAACAACAAATAACACATTGAACTCACAGCTGATTGGGTGTAGATACATTTTTTTGAAAGTCCAAGAGCTTTTCATACAGATTTTTCTCAGCCTGATGAAGGAAGTGAGTAAAACTGGAAGTCACATGGCTTGTCACTGTTTATATACTACAGAACTGCAGAAAGAATGCAATTTGGTAAGCAGGTGCAGCTGCTGAACCCCAGATTACACTACCTTTATTCAAAAGTGTACTCCAGTAGTATGAATAAGAACCCGTAATGTAGATAAGTAACATGCGAGTGGCTGCCAAGATTGTTCACTGAAAGTGAGCTGAAGTAGGGACAACATGGGTCAAGATGGGCAACACGATAATGCGACATTAACTGTAGTTATTAAAAGTTGGGCATTTATTTAACCTGATTGGTTACTGAGTCTGGTCACATATGACTAAAGGGTCCATTATACTCTATCCAAAGTAGAAGAGCCAGTTTTTGGCAGACACATTCCACCCTGTGCAACGTCTGTTTTATCTCCATTCACGAGTTTTTGATGATTTTGCCATCTTTTTAAATGTCTGCTTCCGGGTACAACAGTTGGGATTCTGGAAGCAAGTAGTTGAAGCAGCATCCAAGGCTTTCAGCACAAGCAAACTTGCCCACAAACTTCTGGCCAATCACAGTCATTTCCTAAGTGTCCAGTATGCTCCATCAAAACTGCCGAACTTGGATTGGATTGTTGAAGTTTCAYGACTCTTTGGCCCCTTCTTGCCACAACCTACTGGCTGAACTTTTCACCCCCCTCCGCATAAGAATGAACTGTGTGATTGGTTAGAAGTTTGTGGGAGTGTTTGTTTATGCTGAAAGCACTCGGAGGCTGGATTTTGCTTCAACTACTTGCTTCCAAAAACAAAACAAAACAAAAAAACCTCAAAAACCATGTCCTGGTGTATCTCAGTAATCCAGGTAGAAAACATCAAAAAGAAAAAAATAAGTAGGTCCTCTGGATGGGTTCTTCTTTAGTGAAACGTTTCGTTTCTCGTCCAAAAGACTTTTTCAGTCTGAGTTTCAGGTGTCCTCCTCCTGTTATTGCAAGTATGACTCAGCTTCTTGTGAGCAAAAAGGTGTGAATCAGGGCCCGAATGATACCAACACAAAGAGGGAAAGAGGGACAAAAACAAGGGGACGTCGAGCCCCGCTTGCACTCACTACATATACATAACACGACACGGGTCAGGTGATGGGGCACATGACCCTCTATGAACAATAGAGCTAATCAAGGCTATTGTTAGGCGATGGCCATCTTTTACATGTGACTAACCTGTTTGTCCATGTGGAGGCAGTGCTTATAAGGCTGAGTTCACCTGAAACTCATCAGACTGAAGAAGTCTCTTGGAGGAGAGACGAAACGTTTCACTAAAGAAGAACCCATCCAGAGGACCTACTTATTATATTCTTTTTGACCTCAAAAACTACTTGCTTCCAGAATCTGACAGTTGTACCAGGAAGCAGATGTGTTTAAAGATGGTCAAACATCCAAAAACTCATGGATGGATATAAAACAGATTTTTGCATCATTTATGTTTGCAGCGAATGTAGTCGTTTGCTGCACGTTTGCAYCTGTCGGCCACCATTTCAATTAGTCTCCTATAGTTGCAGGCCAGTGAGATACTGCCTTAATTTTTGCAGACAAATGCAATGTTTAAACCTTGTTCTTTCCTAGTGCGTGCAAAAATAAAATCCATTTCTTTCCTAACATCTATGAACGTTTACTGAACTCCAAAGCTTTACATCCCTGCTGTGTCATTTAACGCTTGCTAAGCAAGAAATGGACTATCCCTTTTTGGATGAAAAAAAGAAGAGTGAACAGTCAATTACACAAGCATATTGAGAATTTGTTTTGTTATATGCTCATTTCACTTGCTTTCAGTTCATATCATATTTAATTCACATTTTCACTGCAAAAGCCGTAATGTCCAGAGCAGAACCAGAGCCCAAGCTATTTGATGCAACAATAGTCTTCTCCAACTTGTATATTATTTTTCCCTTGGAAAAAAAAGTTATAACCCTTGTCCATTTCATCTCAATGTCTGAGAAGAAATCAATGCTCATTTCCCAAAGACACAGGCAAAGAATATTACACAATAATTGAAAAGAGAACTAATTGTGGCTGCTGATTTTTCAAGCTGCTTATTATGATTTCATACAGCATGACCTCTTGTTTTACTGGCATCAGACAGCTGTCCAGATCATACCACACACACACACACACACACACACACACACACACACACACACACACACACACACCACAGCTCTGCACTGTAGCGTTGGTTCAACAGCATGCAGATAGCCTCTAGTCATGACCCTATTTGAATTGTTGTAGGTGCAGTGCTGCATAGCAGAGGCTGCTCCACAGGATTGGCTCGACTGCCTTCAGCCATCCAAAAAGAAAAAAAAACAAAGAGAAAAGCTTTTTGGAAAGTCTCCAAGCCAAAAAAAGAAATGAAAGCAATAAGCAGCGCAATAAAGAGAGAATAGTCAATTGGTACAGCCTGTACTTAGAGAGCTTCAAAGAGCAGGAAGAGAAGAGATTCAACAACAAACCCAGGCTTTTATCAGTTACTGGTGCAAAACTTTTGGATATTTATCTGTCACCATGAGCCCAGTGAACGCAGGCTGCAGCCTCACTTGTCTAGTCACAAAATGCTGAAGCTCGTAAAAGTTATAGACTCAGTGGTGCGGGGAGTTTCCTGAGAGTTGTAGGAGGTAATAAATATCCCCGTGTCAACTTTTTTATAGAGCACAAAATTAAATCAGTGTGTTCACTTTTGTTTATCTTGTGGCACTTGTAATAATGCACAAACCAAAGTTTGCAATATTTTCTCTGTCTGAAATGTCAACTTACAGATCTCCCTGGTAAGATGCAAAGGAGTTAGAGGAGATTCGGCAACTGCACTCAAAATGCTGGTTGTATCTTACTCACTGACACAGCTCATAAAAAAAAAAAACTTTGCTCTTGTCATTGTTAACATCTATGAGGAGGTTTTCTTTTTCCCCACTGGAAAATAATGCTGCAGCTAACAAGAGTTGCTTCAGTGGAAGCAGCGGTAGTGTGATGTTTGGAATAAATCAAGGGAAAAGAGGTTTGTAAGTCGAGGAGACCAGCATCAAATTTCTACAGATGATGTTTTCACACAACACAAGTTTTTCAATTTTATTTGAGCAGACAGCTCATCAAAACAGTATAACAGTTACGTTGTAGAGTGTAGGCCTTCTTATCAGAGGATCATTTGTAGACCAGTTTCTGGTTAGGCTTTCTTTCTTTCTTTCTTTTTTTTTTCAAAACTACCATCAACCACCAGCATTTAAAATAAACACAAAATCAGAGATCAAAGTGGTCCTGATGTCCTTCCAAGCTGACTAAATCACTCTTAACACACCACACAGCAGGAATATCTCCTAAGATTATCTTTAGAGGCATCCTGATAAACAGATCGTCCTTAAGATTGTTAGAAGCTCAAAATCTGTTAAAAAATCCCCCCACTTAACTTGCCATGTGAATCCAGTAGTGTTGTAGTCAAGACCACCTAACCAAAGACCAAGTCAAGACCAAGACCACAGTGTCTCGAGACTGAGACAAGACCAAGATTTTTAAGGTTTGGACCAAGTCGAGACCAAGACCAAGGGAGGGCGAGACCGAGACAAGACCAAGACTTTTAGGGTTTGGACCAAGTCGAGACCAAGACCAAGGGAGGGCGAGACTGAGACAAGACCAAGACCAGATACAAAAAATGTGTCCTAGAAGATGGAGTATTCTGTACACATGTACAGTGTGTGTGTGTGGGATTTAGTATCTCATAGTTGAGGTCTAACTATGATGTCAATTACAGGTCTCTCTCATTGTTTTAGGTGGGAGAACTTAAACTGTTGGTGTTGACTAAATACTTTTTCTTCCCACTTTAGCTAACTTAATATGTAGAGCTAATATTGACTAAATCTTTGTGTGAGGGCAGAGGAAAGAATTTTGCAACAGAAGTGGATTGTTAACGTTAGTGACAGTTAAAGTTTCATGTTGTCCTCATTGTCTCTGAAAGGGAAGCGCTGCCAAATTTACAAGTTGCTGTATGCTTTCTCATGTTTGTTGTTGTTTTGCAAATGATATTTTATTTATATAAAATATCTAATGATATTTTTTATTTATGAATAATGTAGCCAAACGTTTTTATTTAAAATTTTGAAGACGTCTGTTATCGTTCCCAAAGAACCACTGCTTACTTTCCGGGAGTGCTGTGTGTGAGTGAAGAGTGGGGATGGGTGACAGCCGGTAACAAAACTGCATAAAAAGCAATAAGTCAGGTTTGGATTTGAATCTGTAGCTACATTTTAAATCCAATGAAAGCAAGAATGTTAACTAATCAATTGGACAATAATCTGGCTATTTAGTGATACTGTATTTCCACATTTGTGGTCTTGACTGGTCTTGAAATAAAATTCTGAGTCCCCAATGTCCGAGACCGAGTACATACGAGGTCAAATCTGAGACAAAACCATGGCCATCAAAAAGTGGTCTTGAGACCGGTCTTAAGACCAAGAACGGTTTCAAGTACTACAACACTAGAATCCAGCATTACATATTGAAGCTGGTGTCCATCAGTGTTCATAGATTTGTCTTCATTTCAGTCAGGCCCATAAATACCTGATTGTCACATAGTGGTAGAGTCTACCTGAGAAAATATAAATACTTTTACTAGTTTATAATATGTGTTTGTTAGTGGAATGTATAGTGTCGGAGCTGCTTTAATTTCCTGTACTTTTAATTTTATTATTTTTTTCCAGTCTAGCTAAATGCAGTTTTAAAACCAAAATCATGATAAAAATAATAAAAACTTTTACTTTTTGGCTAAGTTCAGCACAATTAAGGTCTAGACATGTTTTCAGGCCAAAAATGCTCATGTGGGGTCTCACTCACCTACATTTGCTCCTGGCAGAACAATTTGATGATTTTTTTTTCTCACCACCACCACAGCTGAATGCAAAACAAAAACAGCTCAGTTTGAACAATGAAGTGCAGCTGGTCTGCTTGATTTGTTGATCAGGCTCCTAAATTCTCTAAATTCACTTAATAGTTTGGAGCTTTAAGTTAAAAGGAAAATTGTACCACAGTTGTTTTGTACTTGCCTGGTGCGGTCGATATTACTTCTTCCACTGTTGGAATTTACATTCAGCAACCTCTTTTTAATTATTTCTGAAACAAAGTCCCTAAAAATAAAATCAGTTTTATTGCTAAAATATGTATAAAAACTATCAAACTTTTAAAGATGATACTTTCTCTGTATGTTACAATAGTGCTACTTCATTGGATTTTTATCTAAAGTTGTCAAGCTTTACCAGTTAAAGGTTTGGTGTTTTTTTTGTTTAGTTTTGTTGTACACCTCTTCACAGGCATATCCTTATTCATCGTATCAAACTGTTTTTAAGTATTTGAAGACTGCTCTGGTTATATAACCTTTAATTTACTAAATAAAATAGTAGCCAATTCTGTATCCTGGGCATGGTTGGATTTTTACCAGTCCTGGCACATGTGCAAACTTCTATCAACTGTTAAATATCACACTTTTTATTAGTGGTGAGGAAGCACAACACACCGAGGACTCTTCTGAGGCGCCAACCACTGGTTGGGCATCATAAAACATTAAAAGGAGTAGCACTCTCCAGCTCCACTTCAAAATAAAAAAATGCTTTGTCAGTCAATGCTTTAGCTTTCATGTCTTCATCAAGATCAGTGAGCAACTGCCATGTTCCTGGGTATATTTTAAATACCAAATCTGCCTACACTCCTGCTGGCTGTTGAATCAATCATCTGTTCCTATTAGTATGGAAAAATAAGTCAAAAGGCCTTAAAAAAAGCTGTACGAATCATTGCAGTTCAGTTAGTTTAAAATCAGTAAAATAACTAAATGAAAAGAACCACAAGAAAACCAAAAAATACCTTTTAAGCCTTGTGGCTTCACTAGCAGTTGCTGGACCTAGTGACTTCTGTTTTATTTGTATTCTAAAACTAAAATGTTTTAGCCTTTTACAGATGACAACAGTTATACATCTATAATGCTTAAAGGGATCTCTGATTAGTAGAATCAGCAGGCCGTGTTTGATCATTTCTGTAGCTCATAATTTATATTGCGAGACACCACAAAAAAATCAATGGGCCTCATGCAAGAACATGTTCGTATTCTTATCCTAAATTTCTCTTACTTTTGTTCGTATGAAGGGTTCGTACGAACATGCCACGTCA
>NW_013952917.1:89794-95181 GCF_001266775.1 Austrofundulus limnaeus | reverse complement strand
GTCTGGACCTCCCTTCTGAAGCTGCTGCCCCCGCGACCCGACTCCAGATAGGCGAAAGAAAATGGATGGATGGATGGATGGATGGATGGATGGATGGATGGATCTATTTATGTGTAACACTTTTTAAATGATAATGAATTTTGTGAAGTTATACCATAAAAAAAAACAACTGAAGGTGTGTGATGTAAAACGTAACACCATGGTAACGAGGCAGCGTGCGGTCACACAAACATGCATCACCTGTAGACTAGACTGTCTCATTTCACAGCCATTTATGCAGCCAACACTGGTGACCTACGGCCTATGTAGGGTGTTGCCCACCCACCMCCTCAATCATAAGCTAGATTTTCTGCTCTTGACTAATTGTGCATGTTAATGTTATTATCTGCATGTCTTAATGGTAAAAAAAAAAATACCTTGCATTTCTGCAGACAGGTGAACATGATTATATTCTTGTTCTTTACTGAGCACGCTGTTTTTGTGCCGATCTGTCTGAGCTGAAGTCCGTCTTCATTCATTTTAGATGAAGTGCCTGGCGAGATACCACATTAATATTCATATAACCATGATTACAAGAAAATGGGRAAATGTATAGCTGTGCTGCTTAGTGCTAAGAGGTGTGAAATATAAAGATATAATGAMGAAGATTTAAATGACACACAGTTGTGTTCTGATCCAACCAGGCCTTGCTAAAGGCTCAACTTGTATTTATTCTCTGTGACACAGACAACCTATATAAATGATTTCTAATAAGAAAACAAACTGAYCTTGGTGATTGATTTGAGTTTTGAAACCTTATGTGCTGCTTTAGGAGACATGTTTACTCACAGCAATAAAGAGACACTATTTATTAATGTCTGCAATGATAAGGTTGAGTTACTTTTGTTGCTCTTCTTCCTCAGAGTGCTCCAGAAGCTCAAATASCACCAAGATGCAAGTGAAGTTGCTTGCGCAAGCAAAGATTTCTAACAAGGATTTCAGCTTTGTGCTTCTGAAGCATCACTTCTTAGCTGATGTGTGTGGATAGTTGATTCCCAAAGTAGCTGAGGTAGGTATTGATTTGCTGAGGATAAGAAGGATAAAGYGTGTATCTGAGTGGTACTGTGGGGAACGAAGGAGTACTCCGCGAGAGCCTGGAAAGAGTTGTTAGCGCAACACATACACAAGTTTTGCCAAGAGCTAAAATGAAAAAAAAAAAAAAAACAGTAACTCAAACTTTTTTTCTTGCTCAGTGTCTTGTTTAAAGAAAGAGAATTTACTTACAGCTTTGATAAACATTTGCTTCAGCGTTGGGAGGTATGCAAAATCCAAACTACTTCTAAACTTTAGTGGATGTGTGTGAAGTGAGTGCCAGAAAAATGTGGCATTTTAAAAACATTTTGTCTTTGTCTCCCAATGTTACTGTCTGCATCTGTGTCTCAGTGCCTGTGTGATAGTTTGTGCATTGGTTAGCAAAATATCTCATGAAGCAGTTGACAGATTGTGTTAAAAGCCATGATGTGATCCATGGACGTACATCTATAACTAAATGAAGCCTAGGCGTAAATTCAATCTGGAAGACCCCTCCCAGCCGCAAGCCAATCAGCATGGACCCTCGCCTCGCTGCAGCCAATCATCATGCAAGTCCTCACTTACACAGCAAAAATGCCAGTGTTAATTTAACACACACAGCCTTAATTTTAACACCAACAAAGTGTCAACATGTGTCCACACTCGCTGGTGTTAAAATAACATTTGTGAAAGTGTTAAATTTTAACACTAATTTTTTGTTAATTTAACACCAACCAGTGTTTAATATTCAACAATTCTTGGTGTCACATTAACATAAAAATCGTGTTAGTGTTAAAATATAGTGTTAACAATAACACCGTCCAGTGTTAAATATTCGACAATACTGGGTATCATATTAACATTTCGACAGTGTTAAAATAAAGTGTTAAAAGTATCACCAGCATTTTATTATTATTAACAAAGGAAATCGTGGTGTTATAAAGGTTTACAGACATCACAAGGTGTCAATACACCATCAAAATGAAAGTGTAAATTTAACACTCACAGTTAATGTCAAACTTTCAGTAGTCAGTAGAAATGTATAATGGAGTCACTCTTCACACACCAGGACAGACCTCTCACTCATGGTGTCAATTTTTGGCCAATAACAAAAACTTAAAGTTGAACAACTTGATCAAACTGAACAAGAAAACTAACCAGAACAATTAATTTTTACTCTGATGAGTGTCTTTAACAGTCAAAAACATGCAAAAACATCATTTCTGCAAGATTTCTCAGCAAGGAATGCTGGGTAAATGCTGGTCTGTCTGACATGAGGTGGAAGAGGGCAGGGCTTTTCAGAATGCTTCTTTCAACACTGCATGGTGTTATAAAACAACACTRTTAAGTGTTACATAATACTTAACTGTGGGCAGAGCTTGTTTAACACTGTCCAGTGTTGAGACAACACTGAGGAAATCAACACTGTGAWTTAACACCAGCACTGGGTGTGAGTGTACTCAGAAAGTGTTAAAATAACACTAGGTGGTGTTAAATCAACACCCAAAAGTTTAACACTGAAGTTTTAACACTCCTGTTTTTGCTGTGATAAGGTCCTCCATCTATGGCTCTTTCAGCYCACCAGCCAAGCTGCAACCCACCTCTGCCCACTTCTCCACCCTCGTCTCCTTAAAACTTCCTTCTTCATTGGCCTCCACCCGTCTGAGCCCCGGTGTGTGTGTGTGTGTGGGGGGGGTCTCTGGTCCTCATCCTAAACTGCTCATCTACAGCAACTCACAGCGCCTATGTCTTCTGCTGGGTCCGAGCACTTTTCTCTTTGCCTCATTAAAACATTTTAGTTGCTATTTGTCTCTGTGTGAGTTTCTCCAGGTTGAATTAACTTTAGGAATTGACCATAGTCAACATGGCTGYCACAGCTRATCCAGGATATGAAAAAAAAAAAACAGCAACAAAAGAAGCAGTTACTCTGTCACTTTTACAGACAATGAACTAAAATTTGGTGTGAYAGTAGCTGAAAATCATCCCCAAACCATATGAGTGCCAAGCAGATTGTGCAGGATTTTTGTGTAAACTTTAAACCACTGTATATATTATTTTATATATTATTTATATTATTTTATTAATATATTAATGGAAAGTGCATCTAAACCTGATTAGTATTTGGAGTCAAGCCCATGTAAGATGGCTGCCACAACAAATCAACCTTAGCAAATACACAAAAAAAGCAATAACTCAATCAAGTTTACAGCTATTGAACCAAGCTTAGGTGCGGTGGTAGCTCAGAGTCGTCCTCAATACATCCTCTGTGCACTAAGAGGTCATTTGAGATCTATTGTGTCAGGCAATGTGCCTCTTTGAAGATTTCTACTTATTCATTTTCAGTATGTTTATTGAATGCTAGTTGTTTTTAAGAGGCAGCTTGTGATGGATGTAATGTGATGAGCTGGGTGTCTTTCTGCAGCGTACAACATGATGACATCAAGTTAATAAAAGACTTGACAGAATGTTTTGCCAAKTGATCAGTTCGCCCTTTGTTTGGATCTAATTCCCACCTGGGCGTTAAAACAGTTTCACAGATCCTGAAAAGCTCTGATGAATCGCTTTTGTTTGCCTAATTATTGCAACAACGGAGTCTCGACCGTGTCATTACGGAAGGCCTTCTCCACTGACAAAAGAACCTGGGGTAAACATGTTTAATATTCATCAGTTGTCTTCTGCTGAGTAAATGAAGTGGAACAAAAGAAAAACAAAGACTTTCATGTTATTTACATTTATTAAAATGAACTGGAACATATTTATTTCACCTTTTTTTACACTCTTCACTGATTCTTTTTAATCATCATTTAGACGTAGAGCGAGAGGTGGTGCCAGATAAGGACACGGTTAATCAGTGGTGGCCGAATCGAAACAGTCACAATAAATCAGAGCTATTTCTCCTCTGCTGTCAACATCCTCTGCCAAGGATTTGGTTTTATTTGAAGAGATTGTTTTTTAATTATGTTTGTTTTATAGCAATATTTTCCACGCCCCTCAATACACCAGGAGGTTAACAAACTCTTGGGAAAAAAAAGTTACGGWTTATATTAGTGGCGGCCATCTGTTTGTAGGGTGGTTTTGTTTTCATCCARTAAAAATGCTTGTAATTGAAAATGTAGGAATACATCAAACCAAGCTGTAGGGGGAAAAATGAGCCACTTTTCTTTAATATTTATTGTCTTGTGTGTAATGATTCTTGTAAATTGCTGTTGCACTCGAACACAAAAGCTAATTAGGCCCTAGGATTTAATTGAAAAACTAAAGTTTACCTGCTGTGCAGCTACAGTCTGATCTTGATTTTAAATGTAATACCCCAATGTGTGAGCTGCTGGCTTGCTATCCAAAAGTGCCTTCACTGATACAAGTGGGGAGATGCCAAATTGCCACCTTTTTGCCATCTTTTTTTCCAAACATGTTTACTTTTCAGTACATTCTTTATTTCTAGTTAGTAATTTTACAGAAAGCCTAAGAAGCTACTTCCTCAAACTCCAACATCAACTCATCATTGAAGCTGACAAATGGCCAACCATGTGATGCATACATTACATAAAGAAGCAAACAAAAATTAAAAGAAATGTCAAATCTGCTGCCAGTAACTTTATATGGTAACTAGTGGTGTCTTTACAGATACCAGCATGTTTACAAATACTCGTTCCAAACAGTACCCAGACTGATACTAATACTAATATCCCTACTGGCATACTGGCATCAATACTCCATTGAATGTGTTAAAGTTCGTATTTCAAGTGTAAAGTTTCTCAGTTCAATGTTTAGAAAATTTATACAAATTAAAAGAAAATGTTATTTGTTGTTTTCATTTATTTAAAAAATATTCAGCAGTATACACTGTATATTTAAAGAGCCATAAGAATTATAGCCGGGAAGTATTATGGTCACCCATCAAATATATTAATTTGTCAGTTGAAATTGTTGAAGTTTCATGAGTTGGTTGATTATAAGATTTTGCTAATTACTGTACATATAGGGCTCATAAAAAATGCATTACCTTTGAACATCCAATGAAATTTCATTAAGAGGAGAAGTACTATATTTATAATCTTAAAGGATTTGAAATGTTTGTGAAACCCGAAATTCGAACTAATGGAATGAACTAACTTATGGAACAACTTGGCTAACGAATTTAAAAATGCTGGTTAAATTAAGTTATTTGTAAGATTGGTAAAATTTGATTTGTTGAAGAAATATGAAAATGCATAATAGGCACAAGTTGCTGGTTGAGTAGTTGTAATCTTTTTTATTAATATTAGATATTTAAAATTTTCTGTTTTGCTGACCACTAGAGTGTGAAATTGTTATTTATGTAAATGTATGGGTATATA
>NW_013952917.1:88111-89784 GCF_001266775.1 Austrofundulus limnaeus | reverse complement strand
TATATACATACAGTATATGTAAAAAAATTCCCTTCTCGCCCTCGTCATATAAAGTCCAAATTTCTGTGACCTGCTTAGTTTTCAAATGATGTTTGAACTGTGAGGCATGCTCAAACTAATGAACCCCAAAGATGTTTTCTTACTTTTGCCTAAATTTTGTTGTTGTGTTTAGGGAAATTTGCTCGCAGATTTTTGTAAATTTAATCTAAATCATCTGTTGTATCTCTAGCAATAAAGCTGCACACTTGGATGCATATACAAACATAAATCATACCTGTAATTTAAGGTTGGGAGGTGTGAAAATGGATAGTGTGACTTTTAATACTTACATATAGAAGTAGACATAGTATATTATTATTAATACCTGACTAACAAGCAGGCTTTGATTTAGCCAATTATAGGGGTAAATAGGAACATCTGAAAAAGCTGTGTTTTTTATATGTGTGATGTTGCTGAAAAGGTGATTTAGCAAAGTTTCAGGTATTTTGCTACTTCATTGTACTTCAAAAAGTGAGTGCTTATCTTACAAATAAAAACTCTCCAAGGCTCAACAACTGTCCTTCACCTACTGATATGTATTGTGCTTCTATTGAAAAATGCGATTCAAATATCTCAAATAAGAATGTGTCATAGTTTCTGCAAACCTTGAAATAACTAGAATGTTTAGACAAACTAATCAAAGACATCTAAAATAAAAGTTTTACTCCTGCAACATGTGTGATAGATGTGTTTTATGCAATTTTTAAGTCATAATGTATCAAAGCTGCATGTGATTTTGAAAATGTAGCAATAGAGCTCTGCATCACTGGCTCTAAATATGGAAAATACCTTAACTGCAATCGTAAGTTTGGCCACATAAAAAAGAGCTTTAAAAGAGCATTTAAAGAAATAAACGGCAGTAGTGTTGTTGAGCAAAAATGACACCTGTAATCCTCAATTCTTGGCAATAAGGGAACCCCATCAAAAACCTGTCAATCACGTATGTCAAACTCATGACCTGCGGGCCACCTGTGGCCTGCAAGTGACTTCCACTACATAATAGCCCTATATTAATATCTCTGACTTTAAAACCAGTATTGATCACAAAYAWCATCCCCCATGATGCATGTTGATTATACATGAGAATCTCCTATTAGAAAGTGGGGGAGTTCAGAATTCAAGACCCCATAATTGAACAGTGAGTAAACTCCTCTTACTTTTACTTTTAATGCTATTTCTGTATTTTTTATTTCACATTTAGTCAGTCATACACATAGTACTTACGTAGAGCTCAGTTATTGTTTAATCGCAGTGCTCAGCCATAACAATGAGCTTAGAAATGTGACGGTTTCTGTTTAGCCAAAGTTAAACACAAAATGTCAAAATTAATTACAACTGGCCCTTTGAGGGCACCCATAATACTCATGTAGCCCTTGGTGAAAAGGAGTATGTAATTTATGCTTACAGTGTCCAAGCATTCATTATTTTCGTTCAGTCATACCACACCCCCACTGTAAAGGCACTGCAATCTGCACTTGCAACACATTCTCACTCCCGACTCATCACTATTGACGCTTGGTCAGGTACCGTCTGGGTCCAGTTTTGCCACGTCGGGTAACCCCCTTGCATCAGTTATTGACACCTGCGGCTTTTCTGGGTTGTGCCACATTGGGGTGTTTGGGTAGGGGGTCTGT
>NW_013952917.1:81110-87017 GCF_001266775.1 Austrofundulus limnaeus | reverse complement strand
CACACACACACACACACACACACACTGTGACATGTTTCCCTGTGATTTAACAATGTGGTAACCTGGCAACAAACGCTGAGCCAACAAAGCATCACTTCCAAGCACAGACACCCTACAGCCATGAGTCCTTCACTGTTTGCAGCATAATGTCCATCCTTCAATGCCTTAACAAGTAAAACCTCTTGGAGCTGCTGTTTTGATTCTCAGCGGCTGAGAGATGTACGTCACCTCGCAGGAATCTGAGGCGGCTTCTTTTCTTCTATTTTTGGTGAAACATGATGATTTACTTGTGTGCTTTTGTTGTTGGTTTTGCATGATATACACAGAAAAATAAATGCTATTTTGATAAATTAGCTGTTTAGGCACTTTATCTAATTCATCACAAATTGTTAAGGAATTACAAAAACTATGTATTTTTTGAAGTAAACTAAAAGAATAGCAGCTGAAATGTCATTGTTTTGGCTCATAGGAAAGGCAAAAGTGGTTGGACGTCACAATACAAAGTCCTACATTATATTCAAAACACACAATCACAGGCTCTGCTCTGCGTGTGAGACAAGTTTGCAAAAATTAAATAAAGCCAAATATTACGTTGGCTCAGCTGCATCCACTTCGCCTCAGGTCCTGTGGTAGCCTTGCATTTACCCTAGTAATTTAAAAAAGGACTTGTCCTACAAATGATTTTACATTTAGTTCCCATCCAACATATAAAAAATGTACAATTTAGCATGACCTCTTGCAAATGCCTCCAACCATTGTTTTATATTATTTTGTGCTGCTCCATCTGGATTTAAATTTAAATCCATCTACTGTTGTTCCTACGGTGAGTTTTAGTCCATTTATCTTTATTACAGAAAAGGTCAGTGCATTTTAAAAATAAAGAAAATTTAAACAGAAATCACTGAAAGATAATGTTTTAGTAGACAATGTTGCTGAACCTCAGGCTACTGTAAATAACATTATAAGTAACTTTGTAAATAAAATTATGCAAAACTCCATGCAATATTGTGAGAATTTGTACGATTTAATACAGTTCATGAGATATTTTGATAACATTAAGACAGGTTATACTCTAACAGTTAAGGCCAAAGATGCAATCAAATATTTTGTTCAATGTGCAAATTTTAGAATATGTTATAAATGGCTCCCAGCTACTACCACCCCAAATTTTAACTAATTTTCTTTAAAAGTGGAACACTGGACCAACTCTTTACCCTCAATGGGATCCTCAAGGGGTCATGGGAGTTTGCCAATCCTGTCTACATGCATTTTATGAACATGGAGAAGGCATTCGACCATGTTGATGTACACTGTGGGGGGTGCTACGCGAGTATGGGATTGGGCCCATTGTTACGAGCCATTCATTCTCTATGCAAGTGGGGTGAGAGTTTAGTTTGCGATGCCAGTAGTAAGTCGGACCCCTTCAGAGTGGGAGTTGGACTCCACCAGGGCTGCCTGTTGTCATGATTCTGTTCACACATTGACAGAATTTCTCAGTGCAGCCAGGGGGCAGAGGGAAACTGGTCCAGTGGCCTCAGGATTTCATCTCTGCTATTTGCAGATGATATGGTTCTGTTGGCGTCATCATGCCAGGATCTTCAGCTCTCACCGGAGCGGTTTGCAGCTGTGTGTGAGGCAGCTGAGATGAGAATCAGCACCTCCAAATCTGAGTCCATGGTCCTCAGTCGGAAAAGGGTGGATTTGCTCTCTTCAGGTTGGGGGTGAAGTTCTACCTCAAGTAGAGGAGTTCAAATATCTTGGGGTCTTGTTCACAAGTGAGGGAATAATATAACGTGAGATTGATAGACGGATCAGTGCAGCTTCGGACGTTTTGCAGACTCTGTACCGGTCTGTTGTGGTGAAGAGGGAGCTGAGCTGTAAGGCAAAGCTCTCTGTTTACTGATCAGTCTACATTCCTACCCTCACCTGTGGTCATGGACTTTGGGTAGTGACCAAAAGAACAAGACTGTGGATACAAGCAGTCAAAATTAATTTTCTCCACAKGGTAGCTGGACTCTCCCTTAGAGATATGATAAGAAGTTCAGTTATCCAGGAGAGACTCAAGCCGGGTTCCCACTAAACACGTCTTGAGCAGCAAAAATGCTCTTGATGCATGTTTTTGGCTGCTTGTCAACAAATGTCCATTCACACCGAATGTGTCTGAAGACGCACAATGGGAGGAGAGTCTTCGTTCTTGTTCCGGTCTGTTGATGGTTGAAATAAAGATAAGATAATGAAAATGGCTTTGCTTTATTTACTAAAGAGCAAGCGATCATTGCGCATAGCAGATAATTAATCACCAGATAATTTAGAGGTGCTCTGATGGACTTTTTTTTCAGACCGGGACCAGACTAGAGGCTGCAGAGGGAGGAGGGTCTTGGTTTTTTCCGTTCTGTCTTTAATGACGGGTGAAAAAAGATAAAATAAAGGAAATGGCTTTGCTTTATTTACTAAAGAGCAAGCGAACGTTGAGCACACCAGATAGTCAATTCACCAGATAATTTAGAGGCGGTTTGTTCGGTTAAGTTTTGCCACTCCAGGAGCTGTGAGCTGATGGACTTTTTTTTGTCCCGAATGAGCTGCTGTCTCATCACATGAATGCTGATATCTCCAGCAAGAACACCAACTGCAGATGGTCGATTTCAGCTAAAGAGCTCCTGTCCGTCTGTGTCGGGTTCAGGAAACCGTCACGTGGAAAAATCATTCTCTCCCGATTGGTTGTTGCTGCGCGTCGAGCAGCCAAAGTTCAGTTTGTTGAACTCCAGCAACCACTGCTTTGGACGTGCATGGAAAATGCTCTGCCGCATCCTACCGCTACCTTGCGTGCTGCTTTAAACTGCCAAAATGTGCCGCAACACGCTGCACTGCTCCTAGATGCGCATCTACCATAGACTTTGCATGTAAACTGGCTGCTTTGGCTGCTCAAAACACATTTGGTGGGAACGTGGCTTCAGAGTAGAGCCGCTGCTCCTACACATGGAGAGGAGCTAAGTGAGGTGGTTTGGGCATCTAGTAAGGATGCCTCCTGGACGCCTCCCTAGGGAGGTGCTTCAGGCATGTCCATCTGGGAGGAGACCCCGAGGAAGACCCAGGACATGCTGGAGAGAATATGTCTCTCAGCTGGCCTGGGAATGTCTTGGAGTCCTCCCAGTAGAGCTGGAAGAGGTGACAGGGGAAAGAGAAGGCTGGGCTTCTCAGCTCAAGCTGCTGCTGCCATGTCCTGACTTCAGATAAAGCAGAAGATGGATGGATGGATGGATGGATGGATGGATGGATGGATGGATGGATGGATGGATGGATGGATGGATGGATGGATGGATCTTTAAAAGTGACTAAGTTAAGACAACTTTTACAGTGGCTAACGTGAAGTCATTGAGTCATCCTCAGTGGGGATGACTAAATGTTTTCAGTGGTAGATACACATCCAGTGATTACTTTTTGAGCTTTACTGAAATCTATTCTCTGCTTCTCACAATTTTTTGCTAACACACAAACACATACTCACACAGGCAAAAATCATCATCATCATCATCATCATCATCATCATCATCATCATCATCATCATCATCTTGTTTGATAAATAGGAGCAGGTTAGACATCAAACCTTATTATTTAACACAATGCTTAGTGGAGATTTTGTTTGTGACTTAGTGCCATCATGCAATAATGGTGCAACAATAGTCCATAGGAGGTGTCAGTTCCTGTTGCAGTTTTTTGTATTGTGACAAAATGCTACATGACATCCCTGCAACCCTGATGTCCTAATAACCCACATTAGTGGATCATTTGGACCCAAGGGCAGCAAGAAGGTTTCAAATACATACTTAGCACAAAAAGTAAGGGCATTTGTGTTGGATTGTGGTAGATTATTTCTTCATTTGATTTTCTTTCTTTATCATTAATTACTATTGTACATAATTTAAGGCTGTGGGGGAAACTGGAGTACCTGGAGAAAACCCACACAGGCACAAGGAGAACATGCAAACTCTGCACAGAAAGACCTCAGGTTTGGATCAAGGATTGAACCCAGGACCTTCTTGCTGTGAGGTGACAGTCCTAACCACAGAGTAGTCATGCTGCCAAAAATGTTTTGTCCAATAATGCTTAATAACGTTTCTTGGCAATACATCTTTGTGATGGACTTGCGACCTGTCCAGGGTGTACCCCGCCCCTCGCACTGTGACTGCTGGATATGGGCACCAGTGATCCAAGCAACCCTGAAAAGGAAGAAGCGTGTACAGAGAATGGATGGATGGATGGCAATACATCTTACAATGGGTACTTTATTGGCAGCATCAGAAGCTCAAGACAACTGTCAATAGCAACAGCAAAAGAAGCTGTTTTGCAGAGAAATGGCATTTTGTTCATGTGGACAACCAACATACTCAGCTCTGCTCACCTCCCAAATGCATCTTCCTTACAAATGTGAAACCTTTTTAAAAAGGCATTGAACAGGCTTTCCAACAACATATGATGTATTGCCAAGAAGCCTTGTTACAACAAATAATCTACCAAACCCAAATTTCCTTACTTTTTGTACTAAGTTTATATTTAGTAGTGAGTCATTTACTTGTTTTGCAAAATGAACAAATTCTAATTATTAACATTAATTTTATTGTTCTGTTGCAAGTCCTTTAAAAAGATATACATTAAGCAAAATAACTATTCAATACCAGAGCCATGTCTCTCCACACTGGAGCTGCTGTGAAGCAGCGTCCATCTCAACAAAGATTCATAGATTCAGCCTCAATGCTAGAATAAGATTGAGAGTATTTGCTGGAAATCAAGACCAGCGTTTGAGCAGTCTGTGGAAAATTATAGAGCTCCTGTTATGGATGAGAAGCTTTGGAGCAAACTGCTGAGGCGGCAGCCGGCTGACTGGGAGAGGACACACAGAAAGCATTGTATGTGGACATGGGGCAAAATGAGCCAGAAGCATGGCATGACTTAAAGTTAACAATCACAGACATGTTTTCCCGTTTTATAGTAGGACATACAGAGACTATAATATTCACCCCCCTGGATGTTTTATGCTTCTATTGCTGTCATGCAACAACATGGCCAATGTAAACTGGCCTTTTCATTAAATACATTTATACAATAAAAAACTGTCAAAATATAATCAAATTTACACAAAGTAATACAAAATAAAAATGGGCAATGTAAATTGAGTGACTATAAATATTTACCCCTTGCTTTATTAGTACTGTCTTAATTAAACTTAGAGAAAAGTTTATAGATAAGCATACGTCAAGGAATGGACAAAAATGATTTCATTTTATGCAAGAAAGTATCAATCTTTAAGTTGCAAGCTGTAAGCAAATTTGATCAGAATGAATTGATTATTACTGGGTGTTCCAGACCTGTGACTTCTAGAAATCAAACCTTGACCTTACTGTCATGTGCCTCTGTGTCACTTTTGTGAAAAACTGTYTGCTTAAATGATATGTTCTCACTTTTCAGTTCTGATTGGCTGGCCAAAGCTAAAGAGGGAATAACCAAATGAGCGAGGGGGCAGAGAGGTGTGAACTGAAAGAGTAACTTACCCCAAAATCAACTTTTTTTAGCTGGTAAACTGCCTAGAATGTGTCTGAAATGTTATATAGTACTGTTTCTGTGCTAATTTTGTTTTTGTGTGTATTTGTTCAAATCTGTAATATTTGGTCTAAAAACGTGTTTTTTGCTGCTCATATGGGTAGAGCAGTGGTACTGCAGGCTAATTTGCATATTGGTTAACGGCTCTCCACGGTGACGTGTCTTCTCCACGGTTTCGTCACAGCGGCTGTGTTCTGGTATAAAAGCCTCTCTCTAAAACACGCCCCCTGCAGCAGTCAGAGGGTGGAACAGTTAGCAAGCTTAGCATGATCGTCTGTTGACCTTCAGCACACACACACACACACACACACA
>NW_013952917.1:71646-80950 GCF_001266775.1 Austrofundulus limnaeus | reverse complement strand
ACCCACACCCCCTCCCCTACCCACTTTGATGCATTTTTCAAATTTCGCCTTGGGGTGGAGTTATCTTTTCACAGGGCAGGTAAGATACACTTGAAGTGTTTGTACTGTATGATGTCTGGTGGTATATCATGCGAGCTTTGTGCATCGTCACTTTTTGTTAGCTATTGATCATTTGCTAGGTCTGTTTTTGAGTTTTTGGTTCAAAGGGCTGTTTCCTGAAGGGTTAGGAYAATGGTCCAGATCAGACAGTACACTGCTGTTAATTTTGGCTGGAGCTATCAGTTCCCTTTTCTGCTTGGGTGATTGTGTTAATCAAACTAAATTTTAAATGATACAATATGTTATGTGTCCTGTGAAGCAATCCTCAGTCGAGAGTCAAGTTTAAGCATTCCTGTTTAAAAGACGATTGGTCTAAAACTAAGCTGCTCCGATTTGACTGGACAGCTCAGTCAAAACTGATAATTTTTCTGCCTGATTAGTGGAATCACGCTGCCGAATGTAATAATCAGATTTGAAGACTTCCCAGGGTTTGAATATCTGATGTTGAAATGTAGTCCATTAACTATAGTTAGTCATTTACAGTTTGTATAACTCAAAGCCCTTAAAGGAACAGTTTGTTTGGATAACATCTGCAAAAATGTGATAAGTTGCTAAACTGATGTGTTCTGGAGTCATTTCATCAATTATAAACCTGAGTGATGCCAAAATGTAACCTTCATGTTTTGAACATGACAAGACAACATAAATACTGAAACTTCTGTTTGAAAAACATAAGATAAAACATTCAAAAATAGCGCCTAAAATTCCTACAAGGATGAAGCAACTTATTTATTGGATGCTTTATTAACAAACATACGTACATGTTAAGTTGTACAGATTGTTCCTTAATTACACTAATTTCCCCCATTTTGCAGAAATCTCACAATTTTTTTAAATTATGGAATTTTTCAAAAACTCAGCATCAAACTTATTTTACGTCTCATAGTCAGTAGGACATTAAAAAAAACCAAATAATAAAGTTACATAACCATCCCCCAACCGGCTCTGCCGTTAGAAATAGCTAATTCTTCACCTCTTCCCGTCCACCTTTCCTTGCTCCTCTGAGCTGCAGGCACTGTTATCTCCACCCCACATTCTGCCTGTCCCAGCCTGCTTATGATTTCTTCTGAAAATTATGGATTTTTGAGGGTCGAGATACAGCTAAGTGACCGAAAGTGTTGACATGTATGAACATGAGGACGAAAAGGTTAATCTATTTAAGAACAACTAGAAGATACAACCAGTGCTGGCTCTAGCCATTTTGGTGCCGTAGGCGAGTTGAAGCGCAAACACACCCCCCGCCCCAAACTATGTCCCACCCACCCCAATTTGAACCCCTAAAAACAAGTTTGACAGTGTAAGGTACTATGGCTGTCTTAAGATTTATTTGCTCTCCCCTCCCTCCGTCCCTTGGTGGGAGTGTTGTATGGATTTTTAGCAAAATTTACGGATTTTTGAGGCTTTTTATACAGGTAAACGTCCGAAGAGGTTGACATGTATGAGACAACAAAATACAGACTTGTTGTTATTGTTAACATGAACCGCTACCTGAGAGGCACTAGTAGCCCCTCCCCCGTCAGAGTGTCGGAGCAGGACAAGTCAGTGCAACGTCTATCAAATGAGAGGGTGGGGGCGTTTACTGCATTTGGGGGAGAGAAAATGTTTTATGGGTAGAGTAGTTTATTTTTCCTGAAATACTTCATTACAGTTTTTTTAAGACAAAGCTTACTGAAAGGGGCGCTGAGCAGAGTTACAACCGGTGATTACAAATAATTACGTTTTTTTTCTTCTGCAGTTCGGCGGCCCCTCCAGCAGATGGCGCTCTAGGCAACCGACTGGTTCGCCTATGCCAAGAGCTGGCTCTGGGTACAACAGCTTTGTTTCTCAGACAATTTTGCTAAATTTTTAATAACAGTAATCTGGACAATGAAATTAGGATTCAGTAACAAACATGTTTTACAAGTTATGAATTGACAAAAATGTTTAATCAATATAAAACATTATGTACCAAACCAATAGATCAGGCTATTAGAAACAAAGTTGATCTAATTAGAGCAACCCATAAATTTCAATTTTCTTGACAGGAACTTTTATCCAAATTTATTATAGCTGTGACATCATAAAGACCGACAAAGTAATATACTGTGTTTGGTGTCCTAACTTGTCCTCATAAGAATCGGTGTGTTATTTGAACAAGTGTGTGAATTCCAGATTTTCAGCCTTTCTATCTCAGTGCTCGTGTGCAACCATTGTGTACAATGACTGCTKCTACACTGGTTGAGCATAGATAAAGCAGAACTTGTGTATTCCAGCTGTAGGCTGGGAGTGGAACTAAAAGCTCGTCTGCTTTGCATATTCAAAAATCTGTGCATAATATATAAAACATTTCTTTTATTTACTTGTGAGTCTAGTACAAAGGAATTCAAGATGGAAAATAAAGATTTCCAAATTTGTAATTTAGATGAGCAGAAGAATTAAAATAATGAAAATATTTAAACAATTTTGGAAAATGATTAATACGCTATATTTCTGTCCTAAAGTTGCATGCATCAAGTCTTAATGAGTTAACTGCAAACTTGAAACTAGAAAAAATAATGGAGAATGTATGCTGAAATAAGTTTGTGGAAGCACTTATTCTAGCAAGTATGTTTTTTATACGTATATATAAAGAATGTTTTTCCAGAAGACTTGTAGCTTGTCCAGAGATAACTTTTCAAACCTTAACTGTGCTGCTGTGTTCCTTTTTAGAGAGATGAGGCTATCCTGGCAACCCCTCCAGACAATCCATACTTGTTTAGTCTCTTTATCTTATCAAACTGTCATAAAAGATATTTGACATGCCATTTGAAGCCTGTAGTGGTGCAAATTGGGCACCAAATCTTTTAGAAGAGTTTCATAACCCTTCCCAGATTGATGTGAAACAAGAGCTGCTGCTTTAAGATCATTGCTAATGTCATTTTTTTTCTTGTGGTAACACACCTGAATGCTTCAGAACAGCAAGCTGTCAAAACCCCAGACATTTTAGTGCTGCTCACATCTGTTGCTAATTGGTTAATGTCATAATTGTATGATGGTGGGGACCCAAAATGCAGATGCTCAAAGGTCAAGTAAAAAGAAAGTTCAACTGAAATCTTTATTAAAGAAACAAAAAGAGTAATGAGGCAACCAAACTAACAATAAAACAGATACAAAGCTGGTGAATCAAGGCAAAACCTAGGAGTTATGTAAAACAGCAGTATCTGACAATGATCTTGAGTAACATACAAGTATTTATACAATAACACAATACAACTTTATTTGTAAAGCGCTTTAAAACAACCCCGTTGGCCAAAGTGCTGTACATGATTAAAAACACATAAAACATACACAAAACAATAAACTAAGTAAAATGAGCCAATGTCAAATATCAAAAACAAATAACATTAAAACCAACATCTCAAAATGAGTTAAAAGCCAAGGAGAAAAAAAATGTGTTTTAAGAGCTGATTTAAAAGCAGGAAGTGAGTCAGTCTGTCTAATGTGCAAAGGCAGCTCATTCCACAGTTTAGGGGCAGTGACTGAAAATGCTCGATCACCTCTCAGCCTCCTCTTAGATTTAGAGACGACCAACAGAATGTGATCTGCTGACCTGAGGGCACGAGAGGGAGTGTAAGGTTGGAGCAGGTCAGATAGATATGTTGGGGTGAGACCATGAAGACATTTAAAAGCAAACAGTAAAACTTTAAAAGTAATACGGAAATGAACTGGGAGCCAATGTAATGATTGTAAAACAGGAGTAATGTCATCTCATTTTCTGGTACCAGTTAAAAGGCGAGTGGCAGCGTTCTGAACCAGCTGAAGTCGAGTCAGTAACGACTGGCTCAGCCCAACATAAAGTGCATTGCAGAAGTCTAAGCGAGTTGTGATAAAAGCATGGATCAAGATCTCAAAATGATGATGTGAAAGAAATGGCTTGACCTTGGCCAGTTGTCTCGTGATAAAAGCTGGACTTGATCACAGATTTAATCTGAACATCTAGTTTAAAATCATTGTCCAGTTTAACACCCATGTTAGTTGCTGTCTTGGTCAGATGTTGTGCTAAAGGACCAAGATCAACTTGGACTTTAGAGCTGTCACTGGGCTTAAATAACACAACCTCTGTCTTTTGTTCATTAAAATGTAAAAACTTCAGTGACATCCATGCTCTGACTTCTGCCAGACATTCCAGGAGTTGGTTCACAGATCATTGATTTTCCTGTTTCAATGGAAAATAAATTTGGGTGTCATCAGCATAAAAATGGAATGAGACACCATGTTTCCAGAGAAAAGATCCTACTGGGAGTAAATAAATGGAAAAAAAGAAGAGGGCCAAGTATAGAACCCTAAGGTACTCCACACGTGAGAGGTGCTACAGAGGACTCAATTGCTCCGACACGCACACAAAAACTTCTGTCTGATAAATAGGATCTAAACCACTGTAGAGCAGAACCCTTAATGCCCACCCAGTTCTCTAGGCGAGAGTGCATAGAGTGGTAATTACTAAGTGTGGACAGCTGATTGATTAATATCTGAGGGGTTGTGGAGCAAAGACCTGGAGCTGAGGAGGACGATGGGCAGGGAATGCAAAAACAAAATTTTCATAGAGTGGAAAAAACTAAATACATGTGCAAACAACCAACAAAACAACACTTATGACAGCTAATCACATCAGTGCATTTGATTAGCAGTAACTTTTTACATACTCCATTACTTTAAAACAAATAACGCTGTTTTATTCAGTTTTGCATGCTGTTGGAGACTCAGTCATCCAGGGCATGGTCATTTTAGTATATTGAAACAAATGTAACTGGACTGCATTTAGATTTTTCTCAAGTCCAACAACCTTTAAATCAACTTGCTAGAATGAATTAATTTTGCATAATTTGTTTTGTTTATGCACACTATTGTATTTTCAAATTCAATTCAATTCAAAAATACTTTATTGATCCCAAAGGGAAATTCAATGGCTCATAAATTAATGCCATAGGATATATTTTTGATTGATAATAGTTGTATGAATGCCATTTTATAAGCTGTAAAAATAAAGTCTGATYATGCCACTGTTATGACCTGGCTCAGCCAGGAAAAGGGAAGGTAACATAAAAACCAGATGGAAATTGATTTAAGATGTAAAAGGTGAACAAAATTCTAACAAAAGGAGGGTACTCTAAAAGTACAAACTGCCCAAGAATGCTTTGCAGCCTTTAAAATGTAATAAATAACAAAACAAAAGAATGCCGACCAATAATACGTAATGCTGTTACAAGTTTTAAGCAAACAAAAATACACTACTTTAAACAGTGACCCAAGATCAAAAGAATGTTAAATAAAATAACTATAGTAAACAAAACAACTAAACAAAACTGACAAGATGACTCTAAAGTCCGCACAAAAATTAAACTCACAGTTTTTTTCAAGTTACACAAACAGACTTCAATATCTAACGCGCTGGTTATCAAACTAGTAGGGATGTGACGTTCGCGAACGATCTGAATCTTTTGAACGGCTCTTTGAAACGAACGATAGGAGCCGAATCGCGGGCAATAACAAGCCATTTGTAGTTTTATTTCTTTTATTCCTCATATAATCTTTATTTTTCATACTTAAATCGCTCCCGCGTTGGTTTTTCACGGAAAACAGGCAAAGTTGTGGTGTACAGACGCTCATGATGAAAGGGACAGGGGGGTTTCCACTTGACAAACACACACGTGATGGGATTATGCCATTACGTATGACTACGTGATGACGCATTTCCCTACGATCCCTTCAAAGAGCCTTGTATCCCAGCGGCTGTGGCGGAGTGGTTAGGGGAGTCGTCCTGGAACCAGAAGGTCACTGGTTCGATCCCCCGTCCAGCCGTCTCAGTCGTTGTGTCCTTGGGCAAGACACTTCACCCACCTTGCCTACTGATGGTGGTCAGAGGGTCCGGTGGCGCCGATGCATGGCAGCCCCACCTCTGTCAGTGTGCCCCAGGGCAGCTGTGGCTRCAATGTAGTTTGCCATCATCAGTGTGTGAATGTGAGTGTGAATGGGTGAATGTCTGTTAGTGTAAAGCGCTTTGGGGGTCTGGATGGACTTGAAAAGTGCTCTATAAGTTCAGTACCATTTACCATTTACCATCTCTACAAACTAGACCTGGCAAAAACAACAAAGCCAAGGCCATACAATAAACCCCACAGACAAAATGGTGAGCTGCTAAAAGTAATCACAGCATCCCCGATTAACAGAAAAGCAGGGCTTAAATACAAGAAGATCTTCTGCGACTGGAAGAGCAGAAGTTGAATTATCCAATCCAAATGCAGGGGGTGCCCACCAGGAGGAGCCAGGAGAGGCCAGACAATTGCAGAGTTGTCACAACACAGCAGGCCCAGCAAATCATATACCTGCAACAGCACAGTCTTATGAAAAACTAAATGGCCTCAGGCCATAACAGTCACATTACACATAACTAGACTATACAAAAAAGGAAAAAAAAAGACTTGCAGGGTGCTTGTTTTCTGTCATGTTACTTTATAATTCTGTTTGACATAGTTGACATACTGTGATGATCTTAACATATTTTGCAGAAATTCATAACCCAATTATTGGACTCTCTTGTTTTGCCAAACTGAGATTATTTGCACAAGAACCTGGATTATTGTAAGAGTTTGAGCTTCAAGAGTGTGTAAGTTCCTGCATGGACATTGAATAAAGTCCCAAACCGATCACATGAAGGAAACTTGTGAAATTTGTGAATGTGAAATGTTGGTGCTATCCAAAGCCCTAATAAATGACAAGGATTGGGCATGCAGGGTAAAACTTGTGCCAAAACAAATATGTGGATGTATGACAGCCTTACCAGAAAGGTCAGGGCCCAGGGTTGCAACTAGAAGACAGACACCTGAATAAGAAGCACACAAAGACCTAGCATACCTCGATGGAATGCATTTGCTTTTTACCTTTCTGAGTTTAAAACTAAGATCATCTTACACTGACAAATGACAATGTGATTTCAGTGTTGGTCAAAATAACATTATGCACAATCTCAAGCAATATAGCAAAGTTGTACAAAATTTGTTAGCACTGATAGTGCTCAGGTAATGTTAGCCTAGCAGTTGTAAACATAACTGAGCAGTAGCTAMATTTGTGTTTACTGATTAGATGTGGTGGCTATAATTGGGCTGACCAAAAATGTATGGGTTGTGGATGTACATCCAATGATTACTCTCAAGGAGTTTCATTCCAATTTGTTCTCTCATTCATTAAATATTTTACAAGCACAACAGTCACACACACACACACACACACACACACACACACACACACACACACACNCACACACACACACACACACACACACACACACACACACACACACACACACACACGTACTAAAACAATGTCACCTTAAACATGATATAAATATAGTTGCACTCTTTGTTTATATTTACCTGTAGTAAATAATTCTAACAGAAGCATATTGAGCCAGTGGACCATCATTTTACAATATATCCCTAGTCACTGGGTTAACAGAAGGAAAAAAGTGACTCACACTGGGGAGCAAAGTGGAGGCAGGAAGCAGGAAAATCGGTCAAGAGGAGAGAAAGTCTCACTGTACATCTGTTTAGTTATTCCATGTGGATGGCAAAGCCAGTGTCAATGAACCTGGCTGTACCAACCATTCCAAGAGTTGGAATCAGGCCAACAGAGCATCCTTTTGAATCCCAACAGAGAGGAGGACGTGACAGGAAAAGGAGGCATAAGAGGGACTGAGATGCAGGCCCAAGGGAAAGGAAAATCAAGAAGAAAAATGAGTAATGAGTATTAATGTTGATCGATTTTAATGCTGGCAAAAAAATAACAAGAGTAATAATTATATGCTTATTGCAAATTATGATTTAACTAATGTACTGTGATAACTAAAGTGTTTTAATGTAAGATGGTGATTTAGAAAGAAGTATTGTATGTCTTAAAATGAAGGAAGGGTGTGTGTGTGCTATATTTGGACAGTAGAGAGAACAAATCATACTTCTGCAAAACAGAGGTAAGCAGAAGTGGGGTTTTGTCTGGAATGTTCCAGAGGCCCTGGGGTGAAAAACAAGGTGGTTTTGACTCACCACAAAAAGTCCCTGACAGTTCCATTACTAGAATCAGCAAGATTACTTCATTCTGGAAAGAACACGGAAAGTCCGTGGTGGAAAACCCCAGTCTTGCTACACAATGGTAGGAAGGGGGTGAGCGGGCCCAAAAACAGTATAAATGAGAAGCAGTTTCAGCAGTAACTTGTCTTCTGGCCCTATTTGGAGAAGAGGCAGCAAAAGGCAAGGACAGCCCAAGAAGAGGAGCAACAGATCCAAGAGACATCTCATCTGGGACAAGCTGGCACACTTCTCTCCAGCGATCTACAGACCGAAGACCAGATTAAACAACCCAGCTTTGAGAAGTCTTCTTGGCAACAGTCTGATGCTTTTCATGGAGGTAAAGCCAACACTGCTCCTACTGTCCTACCGTCCAAATTGACAGGAAATGCCACACAACCTAGTCATAAGGTTATGTCAGCGCCTTAGAGCTTTTTATTTTTATCACCATCAATTATTATTCAATATTTTAATCTGTATAACCAAATGTGGCTTTTCTTGCAAATTCCTAGTAAACTGCTTACAGCATCATAAAGACAATTCAATGACTGGACATTGGTTTTTAAGGTTTTTCTCTGATTTCATGAGTGTGTTGTTACTTCAAAGCAACAATGAATTAACATAATTATGAGTGTGGTTACTTTGAAGCCAAGAGGTAATGATAAGAGGTCATAACGTAACAATAAGTTAGTTTTTAATGGTTATTAGCCTGGGGAGATAGGATAACTCCCTTTAACAGTTCCCTTGAGACCTACTGTCCAGGTCACTAAACATCATCTCGGTCACAATAAGAAGTGCAGATTCTGAGAGGGAGCGGCTACCAGTAACAGTGATGACCGGCAGCTGGAGGCGTCCTGAGCTACTACGCTGATCCAGAGGCCGGGGTTCAAGAAGGGAGCGACTACTGGAAGGAAGGCAGCTAGAGGCCAAGCTAAAGGCTCCCGCCCCTGTCTCCCGGAGGAGACACGCCGGACTCGGCCACACAGGCCACCCCAGGTGGCTGTAAGTCTGGTGCATCACCTCCAAACCAAGAGGGAGACATTGTCTCCTCTCCAAGAYCCATCGGTGTCCTGGTGGGTAAACTGAGGGAGAGCCACACAGGAAAACACCAGAGAACAACTCTAACATAT
>NW_013952917.1:67997-71636 GCF_001266775.1 Austrofundulus limnaeus | reverse complement strand
TCAAAGCCATTAGCATGTCTAATTTATTGTTGCATCTTAAGCCAAATTGCTTTGTACAAAGGCATATTTGTGTATATATATATATATATGTCACATGCAACTCTAACGTGCCTTAATAAAGTCTCGGGCAGCTCGTTCTGACCTCGGCTCGCACTCTGGGCTCAGKAAAATATATCTTCAGTTCCCTGCATTCAACACGCCCACGGTTTTCTACAACCCAGAGGCTGACTGGACCATTTTTACAAACACAGTTTTAGAAGCACTGACTAAGCCCCCCCCCAACATGGACTGGGATGTACACTTACATAAGGTTGTCTCTGTTCTACAGTTATACAGTCTGTTTATGGCTTGTTTAACGTGAGCGCCGAGAGCGCAGCACAGCATTAATGAACTGCTGCTCTCCCCTCATCAACAGGGTGTCTGCACTGATGACGACGTCTTCATGTCGGCGCGCGGCTCAAGCAGTGCGACTGATTGGTTGGCAAGTTCAAACATCTGCTCTCCTCGGATGCAGCAGCACATAATGAGCATTGTTCAATGTAATCCCTGTCATCTCTTTATGTAAACAACTGACAATGCCACAGTCTGATAAGATTACACAGAAAGAAATGATTACAGCAACCCCACCTCCACTCCACTCCTCTAAAAAAAACAACCAAAAAAAAAATCAATATGAGACAGTAAGGGGAAAGCAAACCATCCAGTTAACAAAACAAAATGTAAAAGCTACATTTAAAAAGTACATTTTAATATTTGTGGACTGTCTTATTTTAATAAAACATACTGTAGTAAAATTGAGCTTGTTTTACACTTAGTACCAATACATTTTTAACATGTGGGTTTTTCACACTGTCCAATTTCTTTTTTTTTTTCCATTGTAATGAAGCATCAACTGTTTTTCATGCATCTGAACTACTCATTGATCAGTTTAGTGCTTCAATCTCAGATGCTGAATTTCCATATCCGCACTCATTTAAAACAGTGTCATATTTTTTTTTTGGTTCCAAGGACAGAATGTCCATTGTTTTCAAATAAGGAATAATTTATCAGACCACAAGACCCCCTTTTTATCAACATGTTTTGACATCACACGTTTACATATTATATTTTCTTGCAATGGTTAACTATGTCCACACCTGTTTTAAAATGTTTTATTCAAGTAAATGTAGCCTTTTGGTTTAAAAAGTTAGAATTTTAGTTTATTGTTAATGATATCCTATTTAATAAGACGGCTCAGATCTAAAAGCCCTGTCATACTATGATAATTTTTTACCACTTATACTAACTTGTGAAAATTTTGTCTATTATTAAAGATGTCCATGCTAAAGATGGAATATAAACATCCACTCTATTGTATACTGTAATGCTAACCATTGGATTGAATATGTAACCTTTATGAGTAATTTAGTCACAACAAAGTTGTCTAAAAATGTTATGGAATGACAGGACCTTTATGAAATAGGGAAATAAGGAGGAGTTATGAACAATTATTGTTGCATGTTTGGCAGATAGTTCTTCAATCTAAAATAAATTCATAACAGTTCATGTAAACGCTGTATTATAAACTTTTACACTGCTGTCAATATATGGTTATTTACAAGATGAGGGCACGTCAAACTATATTATCAAACACTTGTACCCAGATAAAGCATGTAATGCAAAATTGACAGTAATGTAAAAGTTTTAAAATAGTATTCAAATAAACAACTAAGATACTTTTGAAATTAGATTTGTTGTGAGACTAGATTTATATGCGTTTCGTAAAGAGTTTAAGCCATTTTGGTCAATTTTTAAATATGGTATTATGTTAAACACAATTTCACACAATATTGTGATCATATAATTGATCAACACTTGAAGTACGTCCTTTACAATACTATATATAGTGACAACTCCAACCAATTTGACTGAGATTTTTATATTTTCTAAAGTCAGTTGTTAGTGGCAACCATTTTTAATTGTGCAAACTAGATTTTCATCCAGTGATTACGGTTTAAGTGTTAAGATTTAAGTGTCACACTACACTATAACATTTTAGACAGCTTGTGAAAAATGTGTCCAACACTCAAGATGTCTACACTGAAAATGGAATTTAAAACAATGTACTGGAAGCCTCTTTTGGACGTTAGATTAGATCAAATATATAACCTATACAAGTAATTTATTCACAGCATCATTTTCATATGTAAGCATAAGTTGTGTAAGCATAAGTTGTATAAAACATTATAATGTGACTGGGCCTTGAAACTTGTCCAATGGTATATAATACRTTTTGCTAAATATCATTCTTACACACACATACATACAGAATACACAAACATAATTACCAATCATCCACCTTTTGGTGGCAGGTGAGAGGTGAATAATCTCGTCATGAAACATTTGGTTGTTTTACATTAAATTATGCCATAATATGAAAATTTGATGCACGTTTGAAAAAATAACAATAACAAATTCTAYATAAACTACCCTGCAACTAACAAAAGCTATGAACATATATAACAGGAAATTATATTTTCAGTCACACCTTCATTTATCCAAAGCTTTGGACTTTATGGCTTGAATCACGCTACTCTGCTGCTTTGCATAAAGCATAACCATCGCTTAGCGTTTACCTCACCTATAATGAGTGGAGCAGAGCAAAGGGCATACATACTGGCTTTCTAAATGTCATTTCATGCACCATTCAAAYGGACAATCCCAGACTATTGGTAAACAGTGTTGCTCTGCCAGATGAATCAGTGTGTCTGAAGCTAAGATCAATTTCACAGGAAATATATTCTTCTGCTTCATGAATTTAAATGTTTATCCAGATGCTTTCCTCTCATCATGAATCTTAAAGGAGGTACAAACAAAATATAATGGTGAAAACCTTTTAAACAGCCAACAAACGTTTGGTTTATCTTTCAGTATAGTGCATGATTTTGTGTAATGTTTGATATTTACCTCATATCAATTACTCATCATATTAATAATTATTTTATCATAAGCCTAGAATGATCAAACAAATCTGACATGTTTTTCATTTACTCATAATTTTTATTTGGATATCCCGTCATGTGCTCTCCAAAAATCCACAGAAATGTTTGTAGCACTCAGTATTTCCTCAATGCTTAGTTCTTCCTTTATTTAAAATGACCAATAAACATGGATAATTCATTTGTTTCAGCTCATGAATTCGCTCCGACTTGGATGAAAGTCAGTCACTGGTTCACAGAATGCTAAAGTAGAAATATTCAGCATATTTGATGTTAAACCTCTCTGATTATGTTCTGGTCAGGTTTGACCATTTTAGAAGTTTTTTTTWAAGTTTTTGATGTCAGGATTTGTGACTTTGTACACACAAGCTATGTGAACAGACAAAAACATTTTTGATATATTTTTGAATTAAATTTTGAATGTTTAATTCAACTTTGTTACACTTTGATGTTCCCTGTCTAAAATAACTTCTCATTAAAAATAGATGTGGGAGGTTTTTTTTTGGTTTAAATTTTAAAATGGCACACCCTCACTCTCCCTTTTAAGCCCTGCTGAAGTCGATAATACAGTGGTTTGCAAAAGTATTCATACCCCTTGAACTTTTCCATATTTTGTCACATTACAACCACAAACATAAATATATTTCACTGGAATTTAATG
>NW_013952917.1:54368-66639 GCF_001266775.1 Austrofundulus limnaeus | reverse complement strand
CATTAAATTCCAGTGAAATATATTTATGTTTGTGGTTGTAATGTGACAAAATATGGAAAAGTTCAAGGGGTATGAATACTTTTGCAAACCACTGTACATTTTGGTCAAAGCATGGAAATGTATCTTGAAGGAAATTTGATTTTATTTGGCTGAGGATGAAACATGGTACGGGGTGGGATGCAGTGGAGCTAGTCACGCTTCAGGTTAGTACTCCATGCTGGAACCAATCAGAGACCTCCAGAGTCCAAAACCAGTTGTTATCAACCCAAGTTCAGTTTATCAGAGTCAGTTCTCTGTCACCACCGCCGCGGCCTTCGAACTGGTCCACCCATGGATGATACGAGGAAGGGAATGAGGAAACAAGCCTTCGTTCACGTGTCACCCAGGGAAGTTTTTATCACTGCCGAGTGTCAAGGTCATCAGCTGCAGGGATCCGAAAGACAAACATAATTGTTTTGGTACAAGCAGCCTTGAATTTCTTGCTGCTTTACAGTCTTAACTGCATCTCTATAATGGCAAAAAAATGCCAAATGTTCTGAATTTCATCACCTCCTCACCTTTCTTTCCTTCTGAAACTTCACCCAGTTGTAATTCTACTCCTCACAGGCACGCTGCTGAACTGCGATTCTCGTCAGAATCATATCCAGTTTGCAGCTTAATTCTCCAAACATCTGAGTCTGTACGTTTCCAGTATGGGAGATTCCGTCCAAGGTTCCTGACAGTGTTTGACAGGCCAAGACTGCTGTCAGGATCACTTTCATTTTCTGATAAGCCAGAACTCCTCCACAGCCGATCAGCAGGAATCCAGTTATCATAAATCCAAATATGTACAAATCTTCCAYGTCTTCAATGAAAAGCGGCGCCAAATAGATGAGGTTCCAACCCCCCCAAGAACCAGCCACCTGAGCAGCTGCCACCATTCCACTGGGACAGCTGTGCTCACCTCGCTCCACATGAAAAATTAGCCAAATCTTCTCTGCCAAACAGCTGACTTTGCTGTTGCTATTGACACTTGTTTTTTAGATTCTGGTAACACCAGGTGCTGCTAGTCAGATGCCCGGTATAAGATTTATTGCCACGAAGCATTGTTACAACAGAAATATACCGGTAATCTACCAAACACAAAATGGCCTTACTTTTTCTGCTAAGTTGATTTTTATTACTTCACTCAAAAATCTTTGTTTCAACCTTAACATGTCATGTCTGTCAGAAACAGTGCAACATGTTCCCTTTGAGAAGTGCATGAGCTCAGATCAGTAACTATGGTTACACAGATATAAAATAATCAGAATAAACAGCCAGTTAGGAAAAATATGCATCGTGTAAACACCCCAGTTGGAATATTCTGATCTGATTCCGCTCAGTTGTAATGAATCTGTAATCTGAATAAGAGGGGTGGTTTATGCTTATTGATATTCTGAATGGCGTGCATGTAAATACTAATCCTGATCATATTATTCTGGTCATAGAAAACTGACCTGACAGAATGTTAGAAGTTTTTAATGGAAGCCGAACCTCTTATCTGTGGTTTTTCAGGGAAAGTTTACAACTCTGCACGTCAGTACTACCTGGGTGCATGGATACACTCACCATGATAGGAGCAATTAATATAAACAACATATTTGGACTATTTAATCTGAATAAATTTCAATCCGATCAAAGGRTTTTGCACATGTAAACATAGTGAGGCCTACAGGCCAGAAGAGCAATTTCATATACTATGTTCTGCTCATAAGTAAATAATTTGGTAAAAATTATTTACTTATGAAATCTTTCACAGCATTAATTGATGATATTTATATCATTATGGATCTTTATTTAGATACAGTATCATGGGGCAGGCACAGATGAAATGAACACAGTGGGGGAGTTAATGATGAAGAGAATGTAAATTTGAGTTTTTTTATTATTTCGTTAGAAGCAACAATTAATACTATAAAAGAACATTCATTTTCCTTAGTGTCTAAAAGTATAAAGTGGTGAGGCTGCAGAATAAATTTTGCCATTTTCCCTTATTCAATATAACACAGTAGGAGAATAGAAGTACAGAGGACACATTAACTTCATTTTCTTTTGTTTGATAGATGATGTCTGCAGAAAAAAGTGGGACAATGGAGCTTTTTGACTCCTCTTATGCAATCTCATTTACTTTTCTTAAACTACGGAAAAAAACCCTCATTCACAACTGACTATTGAACAATAATTGACCATCAGCACTGGTAAAGACCAGTCTGACTTTATAATAAAAATGATTTTGACATTTGGCCAGATTTTTTTTCCTTCTTCATGACTGAGGCAGCTTCACAGCTTTTTTTATTTAGGTGAGGACTCAACATAATTTAATCTGTGTGCAAGTAAAATTGTGTCCTGACCCATTTTAGTAAGCAGTAATGTATTCCAGCTCTCAACAAAGAGCTAATTTATCACATTTTCCCCTCGCTTAACAAATCTGTGATAAATAAGCAAATTTAAATCGCTTAACTTTTTTCCATTTTTCATCACTTACTCTGAAAAAAAMGCAAAGGCGGGAAGCAGATTATGTCTGTGTGAAAAAGTACTGTGGTGTAGATAAAAAAATTACTCTGCAAAAATATAAATGAAAATTAATGTAAAAAGCTTTTTAAGCTGGTTTTATATAATGATGATATTTCCAACTCCCCCTCTATTTCTCGGTATATTCGTCTTTTTTTTTCTTTTTTGTTAAAAGTTCAATAAAGCAAAACTATACAGTTTGTCACCTGCTGCAGTTTTTGTCTGCTGCTGGATGAATTTCACTTTGACTGAAGAACTTCCATTTCAGTGGTGCAAATAGGTTTTCTGCTTCAATCTGTTCAATTTAACCTTCAGAAGATTCAAGCTTTTGACCTTTTCGTCACAGTCTGGCTGTACTGACCTCAAAGCCATTAGCATGTCTAATTTATTGTTGCATCTTAAGCCAAATTGCTTTGTACAAAGGCATATTTGTGTATATATATATATATATATATATATTTGGTCAAAACGGAATGACAATGGAATCATTAAATATGAACTTTCATTCAAATATCTCTTATCACTTAAGTGGCAAAGACAAGGAAAGGAAAAACAAGAATATCTGCCTATAAATGTTGTAGCACCATTAATAAAACTAAAAGAAAAAGTAACGTAGATGTTATTGTCATGTCCAAAACAGAAGTGTCACAATTCATGATTACCCGGAGCAGCACAAAGGGAGCTGAAGTTGGGCCAATGGGGGTGAGGGGTGCTCATACTTATCAATTTCTACCTACCTACTTACTCACTTTCTCAATTACTTACCCTGCTCTTCTTGAAACCAACATGCTTACTTTTTGGGCAAACTCTCTGTGACCTCCTTGGGCTTCACCTCATCTTCATCTACACTGACCAGTTATCCTCATCTATCCTGAGACTAAAAACCTTCACTGTAAATAAAGTCACTTACCTTTTACTTCTGTGTGGTCTTGCTCATTGTCAGTGGCATCTGGTCTGGGTTATCACTATTATTCGTGATGGTAAATAAAAAGTCTTATTCTTATTAATTAAGGCAGAAAAGTTTTCCTTCAGATTCATTATAGAATAAATTCAAAGTTTATAAATGTTTTTTTGTTTGTTCTGTTTCATTTTTTGTTTTGGTATTTTTTGTTCATTTTTAGGATACGGTCATTCAAAATAAATAATTTATGTTTAATTATTTCTAAGAGGTGACATGTCAGTAAACAACTAGCCACTGGGTATTTAGTGAAAGCCTGTGTGAAGTGTTTCTATTTGTTTTCTAATGTTTAAATGTGGTCATGTCATAGAAGCAACAGGTCCTGAAGGGTAACCCAGATGTTCCTCTCCTCCGCAACACTCTCGAGCTCCTCCTGGAGGATCCTGAGTTGTTCACAGGCCTGATACTTCACCAGCAAGTTGTGTCTCTGCCCCGGGGTCTACTCTGTGCACAGAAAATCCTCATAGGGTTGTGTCCAGAAAGCATTCTGTTCTGATCAGATTTTCAAAACGCCTCAGCTGACAACATTTGATGTGTAAGAGCAGCAGCTCTGAGCTCCCCAAGATGATGAAGCTGAACACCTTACAGAAGTTTATTTCTGTGGTTTGCTTCACTCTTCCCTTACAGTGGTTAAAATCCCAGTCTTTTACCAGTAGTCCATTTCTTGCTCCATGCAGCCACGACTCATGAAATTCAAAGTTAATAAAAATGCTAATGTAGACGTATTRTTTTCGAAGCATACTTAATTTTCTAATCTAACATTTGAAATAATCAATTAGAGTAACATTCATATTTATCAAAAGGCACAGATTAGGCAGAAAACTCCATTTATTAACATTTAAAATAACATTTTTAGATGAAGGCAAAATAATTTCTTCATTGTGATGTTTGCTACACTGGCTGTCTGTGATCTTAAAGCGTGATATGTGTTTAAATGGAGGTTGTTACGGTTGTTTGGGCTTTTATTTGAATGTTTATCAAATTTCTACAGAAGATGGTAAATGGTTTGAACTTATATACCGCTTTACCAAGCCCACTCAGATCCCAAAGCGCTTTCATTCACCCATTCATACACACATTCACACACTGATGGTGGCAAACTACATTGTAGCCACAGCTGCCCTGGGGTACACTGACAGAGGCGGGGCTGTCATGCACCAGCGTCATCCGACCCTCACCATCAGATCTTGAACAAGGTTTTTCTTTATTTTACAGATATATCAGAGGACGGTGAGTTTCCAGGCAGGAGAGTGGTAGTGTAGGAGGCTCAGGTGAGTGGAGGCAGGATGGAAGAGTAAGAAGTTTGGTTCAGTTGTAGATGTTTTCAGGTTTGGTGAGTTGCAGAGATCCAGAGAAGTATCATCACAGGAAAGCTCCAGATAATCTATGGTAAGAGAGTCCAAGGTCACAATGTTCCAATGAAGACCGGATCTCATTAATGGCCTTATTTATTTCAAATGTCATCAGCAGAACCTTGTGCAGCTGAGCAGAAGGTGGCTACATCCATGCCAGTCAGAGCTGTGAGGAAGGGGGTAAGAGGCAAACAGCAACAATCGCCACATACCCTATTTGAGTGCTGACACTGAGATCTCTTTAAAAGAATGAGTTCTTTGTGACACATATAATCCCATGTAGAAAAAAGTCTCATCCACATCATTTTGAGCTATTTCCCTTTGAGTTTTAGGTGCATTGAAGAGAAATCGTATCGCAAGGTTGACTTTTATTTGTCAAGTCTGTTTCACCGTTTTCACTTGGTCTGACAGTTGTTGGAGAGAGGGCATGAAATTCATTCATATATTTCACATCATAATTATCACTTTCAAGCATATATTTTGAAGAAAATCTAACTTTCTGGAAATAAATGATGACAGCTWTTAAAATGAAAATAGCTTGTTTTTCAATGTCACGACGACGGGAAAAAAGAAAAAGACTTAATTTGAACTTTGTGTACATTTTGTTTAACAACATCTTCCATCCTTTTCTCCTCTGGTTTTGTTTSTCTTTCATCTTTACTTTGCTGACAGATTTGCAAGCAGATGATAAATGGATGAGTCYGTGTTGGAAATTAAATTTTTCCTTGAACTGACTTCTAAGGTGAATTTTAAAAATGTATTTGCATATATTGTGCAAGCACAATTTTGTGAGTTTAGAAGCATCAGTCCAAATATTCAGCAATTTATGTAGCAAGTACAGATAAGGTGGTGAGAGAAACTGGCAAGAAGGTGTTGGGTGTCTCTTCTGGTCAGAGGAAAGAAGACAAGGAAAGTTGGTGGTGGAATGAGGACGTCCAGCATTCAGAAGAAGAAGGCAGCTAAGAAAAGGTGGGATATCAGAGAGATGAAGGAAGTAKGAGTACTGTGAGGCTAGTCACATAGCAAAAAGAAAGGTGGCAAAGGCCTATGATGAGTTGCATGAGAGGCTGGGCAGTAAAGAAGGAGTAAATGACTTGTGCAGTTTGGCTAAACAGAAAGAGCTGGAAAGGAGGTACAGCAAGTTAGATTGATAAAGGATAGAGAGGGAAACATACTATTGAGTGAACAGAGAGTGTTGAATAGATGGAAGGAGTATTTTGAAAGAATGAGGAAAATGAGAGCGAGAAGAGGACAGAAGCGGGGACACACAGTGGATCAGGAAGTGCAGAGAATTAGTAAGGAGGAAGGGAGGGCAGCCTTAAAGAGGATGAAGAACGAAAAGGCAGTTGGTCCAGATGACATACCTGTGGAGGTATGGAGATGTCTAGGAGAGAAGGCAGCGGACTTTTTGACCCAGTTGTTTAACACAATTCTGGAAATTGAAAGGATGCCAAAAGAGTGGAGAAGCAGTGTACTGGTGTCCATTTTTAAGAAAAAGGGTGATGTGCAGAGCTGCAGTAACTACAGAGGTATAGAGTTGATGTGCCACACCATGAAGGTATGGGAAAGAGTTGTTGAAGCAAGGCTRAGGCGAGAGGTTCAGATCAGTCAGCAGCAGTTCGGTTTCATGCCCAGAAAGAGTACAACAGGTGCAGTTTTTGCATTGAGAGTGTTAGTAKAGAAGTACAGAGAAGGCCAGAAGCAGCTGCACTGTGTCTTTGTGGATGTAGAGAAAGCATATGATGTGGTACTGTATGAGGAAGTCAGGAGTGACTGAAAATTATGTGAGGGTGGTGCAGGACACGGATGAAGACAGTGAGACGGTGGTGAAGTGTGCAGTCGGAGTGACAGATGGTTTCAAGTTGAAGGTAGGGTTACATCAGGGATAAGCTCTGAGCACCTTTTTGTTTGCAATGGTGATGGACAGGTTGACAGATGAGGTCAGGCAGGAGGCTCCATAGACCATGACGTTTGCAGATGACATTGTAATCTGTGGTGAGAGTAGAGAGCAGGTGGAAGAGCACCTGGAAAGGTGGATGTTTGCATTGGAGAGAAGAGGAATGAAAGTCAGTAGAGACAAGACAGAATACATGTGTGTGAATGAGAGGGAGGCAGGTGGAAAGGTGAAGATGCAAGGAGTAGAGGTCAGAAAGGTGGAAGACTTCAAATATCTTGGGTCAAACATCCAGAACAAGGRACAGTGCAGAAAAGAGGCGAAGAAGAGGRTGCAGGCAGGATGGAGTGGGTGGAGACGAGTGTCGGGGCTGTTGTGTGACAGAAGGATAGCACCAAGAGTGAAAGGGAAAGTTTTACAAGACCGCAGTGAGACCTTTTATGATGTATGATGTAGAGACAGTGGCACTGTCAAAAAGACAGGAGGCTGAGCTGGAGATGGCACAGAAGAAGATGCTGAGATTTTCGTTGGGAGTGACAAGGATTAACAAGGTTAGAAATGAGAAGATCAGAGGGACAGTGAAGGTGGAGCAGTTTAGASATAAAGCTAAAGAAGCCAGGTTGAGATGGTTTGGACATGTGTTGAGGAGGGACAGTTGATACACTGGATAAAGGATGTTGGAGATGGAGCTGCCAGGCAGAAGGAGAAGAGGAAGACTGCAGAGAAGATTCATGGATGGTTTGAGAAGGCAGGGGACAGGATGAGATGGAGGCAGATGATCTGCTGTGGCGACCCCTAAAGGGAGCAGCCGAAAGACAAAGAATAAGAAAGAAGTCTAAATATTTAGCAATTGCACTGGAGGCCATAGGAACTAAGGGTGCAATGGGTGCTGTTAAATGTTGAAAATCTGACAAACAGTATTAACCAGCAGTGCTATTTGTGTATTTGTTTACAGCATAAAAACTCAATGTATTTAAATAACTTCATTCTGGAATCCTTTTTGGGTGTAAGTGTCATTATTTCGCTTATAGCTGCAAGCTTTGTCATTTGTCAAAACGTGGTACAGTAATTATTTGCCATGGAACAAAATATATAACCATACATGGCTAAAGATGGACAGGGATATCTGGAACATTCTGAATTATGTCCTCTGACACAATGAAAGTACAACTCATTATTGTGCTTTGCCAGAAAGGGACACATTTTTTTTAGTTTTGGCTAAAAGTTCTTAACTTAAATCACACTGGACAAATGTTTATTGTTTTTCATTGTTTTTAGTTTTGTTGTAACAGGGAACTAACAAACCAGCAGTTGTTCTAATATCTTTCCATGCTATTTGCTGTCAGTGGGCTGTGCATGATTTTGGAGCAGCAACTGACAGTAAGCCTTTCTCTTTTCTTTTATTCTCAGATCTGGGGCTTCTGATCATTTTACTGTCAAGATGATTGCTTCCTAAACTAAAGTATTAATAATAGCCATTGCAACTTTGCATTACAGTTGCAAACAAATAGGGTTTTAAGTCCACCATTTTGGACTTGATAATTGCAGGTGTTGTGAAAATTGTTCTGCTGTAGATTGACAATATGAAAATTGAAAGATTTGTAAGAGCAAAAACCCACTTCCCTATCAGAAACTGTCCGTGGGTTGAAAGCAGACACATATGGGTCATTTTCATGAGCTAAACTGGTATTTATCTTGCAGAATAAAGGTAATTACATGGTACAAATCCTGGTATGCACTTGGTATGTATCTGGTATGTACCACTTATCTAGTAYGTAGTAGTTATTAACTTGGTACCTGCTGGGCTTAAGCTATATTATGAATTTATTGGTTACTCTGTACTTACAGGCTACTTACCTGGTTACCCAGTATGTACCACAAGTGTGCATAAGTACCTGTTATGTATCTGGTACATGGGTACATGGGTACATTAGGGTGGTCCTCTACAGTACGCCAAAAATAATTAAAAAATGACTTTTTTAAGGTGCTTCCTGACAAAATTGTTCCTTTTGCAAAGAAAATCCTTAGAATCAAATTTTGTGTAGATACAACTTTTCTACCACTGCTGCATGTGGGGTGAAAATTTGAGCTCATTTGTGCATGCCAACATGCTTGATTAGATATGAAATWCAAAGTGGCAGCATAGTGGCTCAGTTGGTAGAGCAGATGCCTCTCCATGAGAAGGTTGCTGAATTGAATCCCGGCCCGGGGACCCTTTCTGGGTAGAGTTTGCATGTTCTCCCCTTGCGTGCGTGGGTTTTCTCCAGGTACTTTGCCTTCCTTCCAAAAACAAAATTGGTAACTCTAAATTGTCTCCATCTATGTGGCCCTATGATGGACTTGTGACCAGTGATTGCTGTGGGCACCATGAACCTGAAAGAAAGAAGCTAATGGATGGATTGGCTTACAAGACAAAAATAAAACAAATAAGTGTCACTGTTCACATGTTTGGTGAGAACAGTCATGAAGAGTGACATTTGGTCATGATTTTCTTCACTTCCAGGAACTGACATCAATGCCACCCAACAACTTGCAGCATGTATTGCCACTGCTGATCACTTGATTGTAATCCTGGATGAGTTCCCTGTTTATTAAAGTCATTGACATCTTAATTATTATTCTCTTACATCCTAATCATTGGTCACTAACATGCTAATGCTAAACAGAACCTGCCATGATGACTAGAATGATGGGTCAGCCTCCCATTCTGATGGGTCCTTGACAAGGTGGTTCATGTTGATGCTGAATGCCTCAAAATGGGACTTGAGGCAGATGTAACAAAATCTGCCACAGTTTTGGTAACAATAGCTTCATTTGATTCTAGGTCTGCTGTTGCACATGACTGAGGATCATTGTGACCTTCCTCCTTGAGAACAGCTACAATCACCATTTGCAAAGCTGCTGTCAAATATGACAAGTCTGGCCAGTTCTTTACTCAAATATGACAGATTTCTGGCTAACGTCTCACTGGTGGCCTTGGCAATGACAGAATCAGAACTCAAAATTTCACTCACATGGCACAAAAACGGGTTGAGAGGCAGTGGTTAATATTTTCAAATTTTATGAAATTTCAACCCATTTCTTTTTTCCCCAAAAAGAACAAAAAACTAAAGAAGCACCTTGGAAAAATAGAACTTTGTATTTTGGGACCACCACATGTACAGTACCTAATACAAACAAGAACCAGGTATCTCCTCAGTATTTGCTGGTATTGTGTAGTACTAAAATTAGGCTTAAATTATTCAGTCAGCTCTATAAATGATTTGTAAAGTGGCCAGAGCTTTGTGTCACACAAAATAATTCTTTATGATGGAGTTCCARAAACATTTGGTGTAAGCTCAGAATAGTTATTCAATCAGGATCAAACAAAAGTTGTTCCCTGCCCGAATTTCAGAATAAATGTTTGGCATCAGATTATTACTGGCTAATGAAGTGTTGACTAGTGATAAAAAAGCCCAATGTTTTGACTGGTTAATGTTAGGAGACCTTGTTTTACATGTGAACAATCTCTGGACGCACTATTATTTCTTACATGTTGATTGTGGCAAATAGAAATGAAAAAAAAAACATTTACATTGCTGTGCTTGTTAAATCTGCTGTAGTTACCATGGCAGGCAGGGTTGCCAGATGAAAAATGATTGTATTTTGACCCAGCTATTGTACATGACAAGTGTGGGTGCACTTTCTCAAAAGGAAAGTTGTAAGACGAGCATGAAAAACAGTTACATCTAAAACAGTGAATACATAAACCTATGGCTGTTTTGCTCCTATGTGTTGAAAACACTGAGTCTCACAAAAAGCACTTGTCTATCCTCCATTATTACTGTTGTTCATCTTCTCGCGCAAGCGCAGAAAAGCCATTGACTGCAGCCGCCATGCACACGTTCACAGCTCTGTGGGGGTATTCCAAAAACCTCCACTGTGAGATTTGATCTCAATAAGCTTTAGCTTCAGAGGAAACCATCACTGTTGTCAAGTACAGGAACAGCCAAACCTCAGCAGAAATGCCAAAAAAATGTACTAAAAAATAAACATCATTTACTGGACCTTAGGCACAAATAGCAGTTTATTTTTCTAATTTCATTATCAAAACTTTATCTGATTTAAATAAGCTATAAGTAAAGGCACTTAAAAGCTTAAAAACAGAATTAAGATTTTTTTTAAATGGCCCTTTAATTAATTCAGTGGCAAAGCTAGTTGTATTTAGTAAGACAGCAACTATTGTGAGGAAAACCTATGAGTTCTTACCCAGCCCAAGCTGTGAAAAGAGGTTTACTGATGTGCTGAGGAAAAAAAGACTGAAGAACAACTTCAAAAGGTAAAATCTATGCTGTTTGTTTTTAATTGCACTAGTTGTGCTTTGTTGTGTTGTTTGCATAATATGCATTTCATCACTGCAGCGTGATAAGCTGCTGCAGGTTTATTGAATCTCTGGTTTTGTAGTTCTGTGTAAACCTGTCAAGCTCTCATATATTTTCACCTTTATGTGAACTCTATTTACCCCGGGATGATAATGTTATGATCTTTTGGTCCGCCATATTGTTTTGTCAGTTTTAGTGGTTGTGTTTGGTTGAATGGCTTTGATTGAGCATAAATAACTAGAGTGAGAAGTTAAACAGTGCCTCTCAATGATTTAAGTGACTTTTGATTTTATAATGTTCTGACTAAAGCACTAAAGTAGATCACACCTATTCAGGTGAACTGCTTATTTAGTATTTAAGTAATATTATTGTGAATATCATCTGATGGAGCTCGTATGTAAATGTAATATAATTAAAATCTGTTTTTTGAGTGTTAATGCAGCGGGGCGTCTGAGGAAATTAATTCTGCTTTTAATCAGTGGTTTCCAACTTGTTCTGCTTAGGGAACTTGCTTTTTTAATAAATTCTTAAAACAAAATTTCACTCCAATATTATAAAATAACTGTTAAACCAGTATTTCTTGTTTATTTAGTCYTTTAAATATGCATGTCAGGTCAATACTGTATGTGGCAACATGATGAATATTTTCATCATGTTGACATACAACAGTTCAACATGTTGACATAGAAGGACTGTATACTGAGTTTAACAAGTGAGCTGATGTGGTTAACAATTTTTTGTTTGTTTTATTTTTACATCAGTAACTCAAAATTTTGACACTAAAATTATGAGGATTAATAGCAACAAGGTCAGAACAAAAATAGTCAAAAAGAGAAAATGTTAATAATGTAAGAAACTCATGACTCACAGCCTTTCCACAAATCCCATTAAAAAATCTGAACTATCTCTTTTAAGCACTTCTGCTGAAACACCCTAAAATCACTTTTTATGTTTTTTTTTTTTATCCTTTGTTGCCTGGGTGTACATCATTATTGGTGTAACATTGATTTTTTTCCTGTGATTTCCTGGTAAAAAGAAATGTGTCACAGTTTTCTTAAAGCATGTTGACTCATCTTGCACTGAACAGTGTTTTAGTTTAAGGTTTTTTAAATCTAATAAACTTTTTAGCAGAACAAAAAACACTCAGAGTTTGGCATTTATTTTTTACTTTATT
>NW_013952917.1:51786-54258 GCF_001266775.1 Austrofundulus limnaeus | reverse complement strand
GGCTGTAATAAATCTCTGTGTGCAATAGGAATTTGATTAAGCAACAAGTAAAAGTAAGAACACAAACAATCGTTTTAAAGGAGGTATCAACAATTCTAATGGGATATTTTGCTACCATAAAGTATTATTTGCATTTTTTGCATATTTATTTTAATGGGAAATTTGTACATATGAATAAAAACTTTGCTGTGATAGCCACTTCAAGAAATTTTTAAATTTCTAATACATGTTTAAACCTGATTTTTTTAGACTTCTGTTTATTATTGACCAGGATTTAAATAATGAAAAATACAATAAGTTCAAGGCATCAGGAAGTGTAATAACCTAATAATGGTAAAATACATCCTGCAGTAGGTTTTGATCAATTCGAACCTTGAATAAAGACAGTGTTATCATTATTACAGGCATTTTTAAAACTGCAACATCAATAAATGTAAAAATTGTTACTTTTATTACATGAAAGTGGGAGGGGTATTGTGCAAATAATATTTTTTGAGCTTTATATCATGTTATAATGTCACTTCCTCATCAAAAACATACCCAGAGTGTTTGACACATTCATGCATGTTTGAGAAATCCCTGACTCTCCTGTGGTAACCATGTGTAACTGCCTAAATGTTTGCTGGTTTAAAGCACCTATWTGTACCTAGCTCCTCCATGGAGCTCAGTCTGCAGCTGAGCTCCCATCCCACAGAGCACTCCTCTATAGAGGACTGAATTTGACATAATAAGAAATAAAAGCAGAAATATTTAAATGGACCAATAAATAAATAAATACACTTAAAAAAAACAAATAAATTTAAAAAATAGATTTTTTTGGTTGGTTAAAAACAAAGGCACATTTGAGTGTTTTCTTCCTTGCCTTTGATCTAAACTAAACTTTAGTTTAGTTTAGGGAGCACAAGCATGCACAGTCAGTAGGAGATTCTTAAAGAGAGTCAAAATTATTTTCCCTATATACAGCTTTTACTGTACAACTAAAGGTAACAGAGTTACTTGATTGTGGTATAGAATTGAACTATGTGCTTGGGAAATATGTACTGTCCCTTTAAAATGTGTTTGTATTGTTTCAAACATTTAAACCACAGTTGAGTGCTCAAATGATAGACACTCTGTTGGTCTGTGTGAGCATCAGGAGGAGGGCGACTCTGTGTGAGCTGCATGGATCAATGAGTTTTTGCTAAGGTGCCTCTCAGCAGCTCTCATAGCGAGATTGCTCAGCTATTTACTTTCCAAATGTGTTTTGCAGCTCAGGTGTCTCAGCAGGCAAGAAAAACTATGCAGCCGGAAAACCTTTTTTTTTTTTTTTTTTTTTTTTTTGTGACCTACTCCAAGTTAAGAAAGCAAACAAACAAAAAACTGTGCTCTTTAGAAGCTAATTCTAGTTATTTTGCATGCAGCAGTATTCATCAATTACACACACTGTGAGCGCATGTTGTCTCAATCATTGGTTACTCAAACACAGTAATTGTTTTCCTAGGAAGTAACAGGAACGGGTAACATAGCTCAATAGCACTTCCTCTCTAATGTGCTCCGCTCGACTGATTATCCCCCTTGATGACACAATTACTCTTCTCCTGTGGTAAAACTGATAGACAATAAATTGACTGAATGCACCAAACCCCAGCTTACCACTAACTAACTGAGGCTTCAGCAACCTGTGTTTTTAGGTTCCAAAAGGTCGACTCTTCAGTCTTTAAATGAGCCAAGAAACTTTTAAAGCCATCTTTTAGCACCCGACACTACAGTTCACGTTGAATCTTTGTGGGCTTAGTAGGTTCAGGGGCGGCAGGAAGAAGGACCTAATGCACTTTTCAGCTTTAACCCTGCATTCTGCTTTTAAACAMTCTGAAATCAGGAGGCGTCTCAGCCACGTGATTCACTCAAAGTGCTATTTGGAGCTGCTGGCAGAGTTAGAAGGACCATTTGTACTGGTCGAACGAGGAAAAGATCTGAAAGTATATTCTCTATTTTTTTCAGCAATTGGTCAATCTTGCCTCAATGTGACAATGGCAGGCATTTCATGTACTAAAAGATTTTCAAAGTGCAACTATTTTCTAGTGATAGCAGCAGTTGACATCTGTTAGAGTAGTCAGTAATTTTAGCTAAAATGACAAGGTCCTTAAGACTGTTACTGCAGTTCAGACTGGTAGATACCAATTTTATACATACAGCGGGTAAAATAAGTATTGAACACGTCAACATTTTTCTCAGTAAATATATTACTAGAGGTGCTAATGACATGGAATTTCCACCTGATGTCGGTAACAACCCACACGATCCATACATACAAAGAAATCAAACCGTAAATGTCCAGAAAGGAAAATATTTGTAATAATGTGGAATGGCACAGGGAAAAAAGTATTGAACAAGCTTACTGAAATTTATCTAATACTTTGTACAAAAGCCTTTGTTAGCAATGACAGCGTCAAGATGCCTCCTGTATGGAGAAAGCAGTCACATGCATTGCTC
>NW_013952917.1:35064-50793 GCF_001266775.1 Austrofundulus limnaeus | reverse complement strand
GAGCAATGCATGTGACTGCTTTCTCCATACAGGAGGCATCTTGACGCTGTCATTGCTAACAAAGGCTTTTGTACAAAGTATTAGATAAATTTCAGTAAGCTTGTTCAATACTTTTTTCCCTGTGCCATTCCACATTATTACAAATATTTTCCTTTCTGGACATTTACGGTTTGATTTCTTTGTATGTATGGATCACTTGGGTTGTTACCGACATCTGGTGAAAATTCCATGTCATTAGCACCTCTAGTAATATATTTACTGAAAAAAATGGTGACGTGTTCAATACTTATTTTACCAGCTTTATTTAGCAAAGAGAGAGGTAGAGACAAAAAAAATATGATTCCATGTTTAGAAGTTTAATGGCAAAACATCAATGAATTACTGCAAAAAAAAAAGGTATGTGAACCCTCACAGAAAAAAATGCTAAATGCTAAAAACATTTTTTTTTTGTTTGTTAAGAAGTACACACTGTGGACAAGTATGTCTCAAAACTTTATCATACAGCATCAATCCTGTTTTTCATTTAGCAAACTATCTGAGGAAGAAAACTTGGAGAGGTTGAGGTACACACTTGAAAGTAGTTGAAAGAAAGTCAGCAGTAGCAGGACTAATGTGAGTGGGAGGCAGGCTATAAGGAGAAGATTCCAAAGGTGCTAGACTTCAAATATTTAGGGTCGACTGTCCAGGGAAATTGACAATGTTAAAAAGAAGCAAATAAGAGAGGCCAGGCTGGATGGAAAAAAGAAGATTTTAGTGACAAAATGAGTACCGAGACCAACTTGTATGGTTTGGAGACAACACTGTTGAGAATAACACAGGAGGCAGGACTGTAAGTGGCGGAATTGAGGTTAATGAACTCCTTGGGAGGGCAGTGATGGATAAGATTAGGATTGAGAACATCAGAAGTACAACACATGTTGAACAACTGGGAGATAAAGTTAAAGAGACTGGACTGAGATGGTCTGGACATGTCCAGAGCAAGGACAGTGGGTACAGTGGAAGAAGGATGTTAGAGAGCTTCCATAAAAAAAGACTAGAAGGAAGGCCAAAAGTAGACTTATGGACACAGTTAAAGAGGACATGGAGGTAGGTGGAGTGGAGTGAGGACAGAGGATGCACAGGACAGAGTGATATGGAGGAGGAAGGATGTCCTGATGCATCCCAATAATCCATGTAGAAAAATCTAAGAAGAAAAGTTGAGTAAGTCATTTGGACAGGTTCTTCTTTGTTCAAAAACATTTGGAGGAGGTCGACTCTGAAAAAAGATCTAAAAATWCTGTATGTCTAGATGAACATCAGAACATGACTTTTCTTTCTTTATATTGAGACAAACAAGCCCAAAACAAAAATATGTAATGTGCATGTGGTTTAGTTTAAACAGTTAATATCTTACCGTGTTTTGGGGAAATAATTTTATTAATTTTTTTACAGGTGAACTATTAAAAATAGAAAATAGTGTTTAGATGAACTGCTATAAAATATTTGAAAATAGAGGGTTTTTATCACTTTGATCTTGAATCTTCTAAAAGTAGACATAAACTTGTTTCAAACCAAACTTTTTGTGAATACTGTTTGTTTAAAATGCCATTTATAATGGGTAAGACATACATTTTTAAACCCCTTTTACAAACCCTCACCTCAATCTTTTTAACTATTCTTCTAAGAACAGTGACAAAGTTTATTTTAGTCAATGGTAGGATGCTGATTTTGATTAGCTTTATGTAGTTTTAATTGTTGTATCTTTAACATAAACTTTTTTATATTATTTACTATATTAAGATTTGAGAAACTATATATTTATGGCAACTTGACCTTCACACAATGTGGATGTGCAGATGTGTCTGAAGGGCACATCTTTGACCTTATTAGTGAGAGTTTTCCTGCCTGAGTCCAGGTGCTGCTGTTGTTCTAACCTACACTTGTTGATCTGTGCTCAAGCAAAAGGACACTAAAACAGTTACTGTGTTTTTGTTATTTTTATTTATTTATTGTTATACAACAAGGAAAAATTGAACTGTGTTTTTATTCATTATTCAGTTTGATTCAGTTTTTTGTGTTAGTGTTTTGGGTTTTGTTTTTATTCCATTTTTATTTTATATTTGTATGTATTCAAAAATACCAAAAATCAGTAACAGATTAACCATCCTTTGCACTTTTTTTTTGGTATTCTGATGGATATGACATGTAGGAGTGAAACAATCTGACTCCAGTAGATTACTGTGACAATCTTTTGTTAAAGATTCTGTGAGTTTTCTACTAAAGATGGGGAGGCAATGTTTATTCCTAAATGCCATCCAACCATACATCCATCCATCCATCCATCTTCTGCTTATTCCAATTCAGATCGCAGGAGCAGCAGTTTGATCAGGGAGATCCATACCTCTCTTTTCCATCCTTTCCAGGTCTTCTCGGAGAATTCCAAGGCATTCAGAGGCCAAAAAGGAGACATAGTCTCTAAATCGTGTCCTGGGTCTTTGCTGGGCTTTCCTCCCAGTTGGACATGCCTGAAGCACCAACTTTGGTAGGCCAGAGCTCACCTGCCTTGGACTACTGCCCATGGCATCATGCACCTGACTTGTATGGCCTACCTCCTGCAGGTGGTAGGCCCATAGGAGGGCAAACCCACAGTACTTGTTGCTTGGGGCGGCTGTGGCAGAGTGGGTAGAGGAGTCGTCCTAGAACCGGAAGGTTGCTGGTTCAACCCCCCGTCCAGCTGTCTCAGCTGTTGTGTCCTTGGGCAAGATATTTAACCCCAATACCTCTGATGTGTGTCTCATCAGTGTATGAATCTGATTGGGCTGATTAGTCTCCATAGATGTTTGTATGTTAGCTTTGTAGAGACATAATAGAGTGCTGGGTAAATGAGGGCACAGATTGTAGTGTGATGTGTCCTGAATGGATAGAAAAGTGCTGTATAAGTACAGTCCATTTACCATTTGTGTGAGTTGAGCCCAACCTGCTCCATGGGTAGAGACCCAGTCACCAGGTGCTCACAGACAAGCCTCTCTTCCAAGCTCAGCTCCAGAGTGGGGSCATGGTGACCCAGGTTTGGGCAAAGGACATCGAGTTCCTTGATTATTTTCTGTCCAAACAAGTGTTTTGAACTGTTATTTGTCTGGCCTTTCACCTAGCAATCTGCTTTAGAAGATCCTATCAGGAGCAATTTCTATTGCCTCTGACAGCTTAGCTCCTAAGATCATTCAATCACTCAAACTCCTCCCCATTAATAAGGTGACAATTGAACAGAGGAAGATCCACGATGCTTTTCATTGTTTTGGTTAAAAAGAATATCCAAACTAAACACCTGTAAAAATGGTCTGTTTCAGTCTAAAGTTACCTGCTGCCTTTCCTGGTTGTAGCGCTGCTGCTCTCCTAGCTGATGCTGTCTCTTTAGGTGGTTTAAAAAGTTTGTCGTATTGCCATCCGTCATGAAAACTTTGTGCAAACTTCAGGAAAAAAGTTTTTATGCAATTCTCATTTGGGGGAAAGCCAAACCAGCCATTAGAAGAGCACTTTCTGTGTACCACTGGTGCTGGTCCCAAGCCTGGATAAATGGTGAGGCTTGTGTCAGGAAGGGCATCAACTACCTCTGGTTCTGTTAACCAATATTGGTGCCAGCAGAAATTGAACTTTGAGCAAATGAGCTGCTGTGACAAACCCTGGATTGAGTAGCAACCAAATGATAAAGAGGAAGAAAGTTCTTCCATGGAGCCAACTTTTCTATTTTTGATTCATTTTTTTAGTTTTCTGCTTTGCTTTGAATAAGAAATTTATGGTTCTGCTGATAGATTTGCCGCATTTGGTTGATCGATGGGGCGGACTGACAAATAGTTTGATTTGGCTGAGGGGAAAAAATCGATGCCTCACTGGAAAGCACAGACCGAGAAAAAAATAGAATGTACTAAACTGAGACAAGTGAACCAAATGAAACTTTTACATTCCTAAATTTTTGACATATTTGAAAAAAAAAATACTCCAAACATCAAACAGGTTTCTGGATGTACTCAGATTGGAGTGTTCCATTCAGAACTTTAGCTCTCTGATTCTCATGAACTCTCATTTATCTGTGCTAAACTTCTCACTGACTATATTATAAAGCCAAGATGTTGATTAGGAGAGCTGGCTGACAGACTTTATTTCAAATGAAAAGTGGTTTCTTTCTCTCATTTGGGGCAGAAAGAGGACACACAGTCATCTGTAACCATGACTCACAGTCATCACTAGGCTAAAGGTTACAAATGTCTACAGAGCCCACTCTTTTTTAATAGAAAAGAGTGAAAGAGAGATTAGAAGATATGTGTAATATATAAAGAAACCACAAGACAACACACCCTACATCTTGGAGATAAAAACACAGCAACAAAAATGCATATCTATATAATTATGATGATTATAGCCTTGCTGAAAGGTATACCTATGTTTATATCTATATAGATTTAAACACATCCATACCCACATCCATACACATAGATATACAAACGTATATATATATATCCATACATATGCACATATTCAATCAGTGTCCTAATAGAAAACCCAGGATGTAAACACCTGTTTGTGTGCGGTTGTGAGAATACATGTACTGTATATACAAGATCTTCTCCAATGGAATGTTTCAAAGTGACTGTGGAGGACCACTGACCCGCCCCGTAAAGCCCGAAGCCGACATAAGTGAGACCAGCGCCGAAGACCCCGAGAGGGACCCCGAGCGCGGAGCCCCAAGAGGCACCCACGCCAGGAGGGCYGCCCACCCACTCTTATTGCTGTGATTAGGTTTGAGATTGTCTAACTCTGATGAAAGCATGCAACCTGCAGTCTTCTGCACTCCTCTCCCTCCACCATCATCCCCCATATGCCACAGATTTATATTAATTTCATGCCTCAGCGAGTCGCTTATTCCATTCAAAAGGAATGCGTGTCCTTCCTAATTTATTATTAACTCCCATTTTTACAGAATAAACGAGAACAAACAAGCCGCTCACACCTTGTCACTGCATCTGTCAGCTTTCAGCTTTAAACACGCAGTAGTTAGTGGAGTTGTGTTTCAGAGCTATGAAATATTGACTGCAGTGAAAGCAAATGTGACGTTTGCAGCTGTAACCAAAAAAAAAAAAAGTCCAGCTAAATTATGATCAAACTAAACGTTTACTTGGAATTTACCAAAAAAACATTACCGTTAACTGGTTCTACTGATGAATCTGTTGATTTCTTAATGACTTGGATGGTGAACAGTATTAACGTCCATGTCCAGGATTAAGAATTGCAACATGATTCCAACTTAGAAATGGATATTACTAGAAAATTTAAAATGCTGATGATGACTACATGTAGACAAAATACATGAATTAGATAGGGAGACCAGGGACAGTTGCAACACTTTTTGCMTTTGACTCTGTTACTCAGAGAAGGTTTGAATTAGACAAACCAAATTTTAATACAACGAACTTACATCTGTCTGTTAATAGTCAAACCATTTATAGATGAATAAAGCATGTACATTCTTCACAATTTGCATTTGAAAATGAAAAATCAGATGTTGCAACAGACCCCGAGTCCGGGGACAGCTACAGCATTGTTTGGGGGTGGTTGCAACATGTTATTAATACAATATATTTCACTGTTAATAAAAGTTTTATTTTTTTATATTTATATTATTGCTAAATTAATAAAAACAATAAGTTATAATGATATTACTGTGTTATTTGTTTATTCTTTTTGATCAAATGACAAATATAGATTTGCCTTCATGAGTAGACCTTATATACAAATGTCAAAGACTCAAATCGATATAAAATACAGTTGGCTTTTAGAGACAAGGATAATAAAACAATTGGTGAGGCAATTAACTTTTGTTTTGCCTATTGTCACTGTACGCCTACATTATGCAAAATTTACTTTGAAAAAAGCTGGGATTTTAAAACCATTGTTGAAAACAACAACTGCAGAAAATACATCGTAAGCACTTATAAGTTTTAAACTATAAAACTGTCATGAATACCCAATACCTTTTTAAGTGTAAACTTAATTTCAACATCTTAATATCACCTGTATGCGCTCTGTTTTCATATGGATTTATTGTTTGGGGACAGTTGTAACAGTTGTTGCAACTGTCCCCCTTCCTGTCAGCCATGATAAAACCTCATGTGTTAGCTCAATAAGCTGATCTGGATACATGTTAACTATATTAGTTAAAAGTCAACATATCACTTGTTTAAGTTTGAGCTGGATCACAAAAACAGTGGCAACAGTATAACAAAAATAAAGCTGGGCAAAAAAATACTTTGGTACCTCAAAAACAGTTTTGTTTTTCAAATAAATCCTGGAGTAGTTTTTGAAACTGCTTGCTTTTTTCTTTTCAAGGTGGGTTATCTAACTGAGCATGTACAGTGTGAGTATCATCACTCTAGCTTGTTTCTGTTTGAAGAAAAATGACACGTTGCAACCGTCCCTTGTTGCTACTGTCCCCAATCTCCCCTACAAAGATGAATGCAGTTTATTGTTCTAAAGTTTGCTTTTATTTTTCTTGTCTTGATGTATCAACCTCCTCTCAGTTTTTGGACTTTTGACAACAGTTAACAAGGATGAGTCATACGGTTCAGGGACGAGGATGAAGATTTTATGCAAAGTGCTTCTTTCTAATTGTTTTGTGAACACAGCTCACTCCYAAGAAGCAAGTGAGTTACTTCAACTGCTACATTGTTGAATAAATTAAATTCTTGCTGTCCTAAAAAGAGACAATAGCTGGTATTTGATAAAAAGGTTAATTAATGATGTTAAACCACAATCCAAGCAGAATAGGCACTGTATAGATCTAGGACATCAAAAAGCCACTATAATCAGTGGGCACAAAAACATTTTAATTCACATTTAGAAATCTGTTTTTTAAGGTTACCTTACTTTATTTTGTGCAGCAAAATGTGTGTTTTCAAAAAAGCTGTCACTAAGGGGAACAGAGGCATGTTTGCCCATTTGGAGCATWGGTGGATTCAGATTATACAAAGAAAATCCCAGTTCATTATTTCAAAGTGGATGCTAAGCACCCTTACAGGAGGCTAGTCAAACAGAGGGTGTGCATGTTAGGAACAGGAGGAAAGAGGCCAAATGGTTTCATATTTATTCAGCGGCTGTGTGCGCGAGCTCACGGGCTGCCACTGGCCCTCTCCACAGGACAGAGGACTCCTCTGAGTCTAATTCACTGCTTCCTATTAATATGCATGTTATTTAGCTGCCATGCTGCATGACTTTTAAAAGTTTGCTCTGTCACAAGTCATCTTACTTCAGAGTTTCTGGTGCTTCAAATGATCATATTATCTGAACATAAATCAAAGTGGGAGCCTTTGTATTTTTCTCCCATGTTTGTTTACCCTCTATTAATGAGCCATCTGATTGAATTTACAGACGTTTTTTTTTTTCAAAGTGATTGGTCCAAATGCAGACAAGTGTAACATCTTATTATGAAAGCTACTGAAGGAAAAATCACTCCTGTAGCAGAACAGTGGGTAATTTTAAAAGGAAAAACCTAAGCAAGCAAATAGAAATCAAAACAACAAAGAGCTTTTCATAGACTAACCAGTGTTTGATAATGTTTTTATCAAACAGAAAAATGTTTACATTGCATTGTACCTATTTTAATTAATGTGCTATCAATTCTGTAGTTTAAKTAATTAGAAGTGTAATCTGACAAGGCAAATTATTAACTGACAGTGTGATTGTGAAAATAGTTTTAAACCATTTTGGGCTCTTTGGGGCTGCAAACTTGCTATCTGACTTCCCTTCTTCATGCTGCTCATAACACTAATCAAACAAGATCAAGTAACATCATCAGGTTTAATACCCTCCTAACATCTACCGCATTTGGACGTAATGCTTTTGCTTTGCAGCAGCACACAACTGGARCACACTCCAGAATACCCTTAAACTTACATMTCTGATCCAAATCTCCATATTTAAGCAGAACATCCAAAACACAATCACTGACGCCTGTTCCTGCTGACAATTTTGAACACACATTTAAGCACTTTCTTTTTTTTTTCGTTTTCTACTTTCTACATCTATTTCTTTTAATGTAAATGTTTGTTTGTGGTATACTCAATGTTGTATGTATTGTATGTTTTTATTCATTTATGCAGCCTATTGGCCAAGTCATGTTTGTAACTGAGAAGTGGTTCTCAAACAGTTTACCTGGATAAATAAAGGTTAAATAAATKAATGRATAAACTGAAGCTGTGTTCAAKAAGTGCATGGGTTCACAGTGCRCTATACTGWGAGTCTGCCATGTTGATGTGGTGTTCCAAATATCACAGTACAATAAAAGTAATGTATGGAAGTTACACACTATAATGGTTGAAACACATCCCAATGCACTGCAGCCTGAGTTGATGGTGCCACTGTCAAAGCACAATAACATTATACGCTGCTGTCTTAAATGCAAAGTGGCTTATTRAAAGTTGCACTGATATACCCTAATGAGTGGTTAATCTCAATGTAAACAGCAATTACCATTAATATGGCTCATTTTTATGTGGAGGCTGTTGCAGAGTGGTTTGGGGAGTTGTCCTATAATCAGTTCATTGCTGGTTCAATCGCCATTACAACCATCTTAATCGTGTCTTTGGGAAAGTCACCCACCTTGCCTGCTGGTGGTCWGGTGGCGCAGGCGCATTGCAGCCCTACCTCTGTCAGGGCTGCCCCAGACAAGTGTAGCTTACCACCACCATCAGTGTTGTGGCACACAGTTTTTGACCTCTCCTTTTGTCTCTCCATCTTTCATTTTGGTTAGTTTTCTTGTGATGTGGGATGTTTTGTAAAAGTTTAAATTTTGCAATAAAAATAAAATGTTCAACTTCACTAAAATTCCGGTGCATTCTTTTGCAAGGTRACAAAGATGAGGGGGCACATCAGAGCGTCAAGCTAGTGGCTTCAGTGTATGGAAACCTATGCAGTGTTTTGAAAAGGAATTATACTAATTATACAGTATTTTCTGAACCAAAACCAGCAAACAAGTTAGTTAGTTTGTTTGTTTGTTTGTTTGTTTGTCATTTTAAATTTAGGTGTACATTTTATTGTTTCCTACCAGTGTTTATGAAACTGCAAATACTCTGCACATAGTTTTAAAGTATAGTGTTGCAATCAAGTAGCATTTGAAGTACAACAAACATTTGATTATCTCCATAGATTATTTTCAGAGGTGTCAAGTAACTACGTACAAATACTTTGTTACATTACTTAAGTAGAACTTTTGATTATTTATACTTTAGTGGAGTAATTATTTTTCAGCCCACTTTTTACTTCTACTCCTTACATTTGAATTCAATTATCTGTACTTTCTACTCTCTGTATTTTTTAAACCTCCTGTTTGAAAACAATGACATTGTTATGTTGTTAGTATTCACCAAATAGGTTTTATGTTGTTATGTTATGTATACATTTGACACATCAGCAGAACTTTTCYACAATACTATCATGTGCAGAAAATCAGTGACTTGCAATGGCATGACTCTCAAGGATGGAAAATCAGCTACATGCTGAAAGATCATGCCACATTAGCATGAAATCTCAAGTATCCTGTCTGTGTTACGGTACCTGTTTGCAGGACAATATCAGGGTTATGAGAGTTGAGGAAAGTTCTGGTTGATGTTTTCAATGACCAAGTGATGTCAGCGCATACGGGCACCACACCATAGGTGTAATGCCWCTTTACTCCACCCAGGGCCCTGATATGCTGCCACCATGATGATRAACCACCACAAATTTTATATGGAAGTTTTCTCTATGCTCAAGACTGACYTATGAAGCTCTATCATGTGTAATAAAGATGCTGCTGTGTTCTTAATACTCACCTTGAGGTACGCTGTAGCAGGGTCATCATTGGTAGTAAGAAGGGAGCTTAAGCTGAATTCCTTCCATTTTCTGAGTTTGTCAAAGGTTTTCTCTACAGTTTTAACTTTGGGATGAATCATCTTGAAAGGTCTAGAAAAGTTGAGAGTTTATGTTCTCAGTTTATGCGCACTCAAATCTAATGAGAAACAGCCCGAACAGAGGCATTGAGTGAGTAATTGGTACAAGTCTAAGAAAGCCACGATTATTAAAAGTGAAGCCTGTTTATCACTGTTACAGAAGAAGACCAGTGACCTGTTAGATGTAATTGTCTAACAAATCACCGTTCTTACAGAATGGGATGTGAAAGGTTGTCATTTCATTGAAAAAGAAACTACTTGCAATTGACTACCAATGACTTGAAGAAGACAGCATAATTTCACACAATTAGCTTTTGTGGAGGCAGACTGGTAGGGAAGAGGAGAAACATGACAGCAACTCCAGAAGGTAAAAAAAAATGGAAGACACAGAGAAAGTGATTCGAGTGAGCCACGACACTCTTTGTTCTTCTGGAAATAAAATGCCTCGATTACAGGGGATTGAATAAAAAAAGAGTCAGTTCTATTTTCTTATTGACAGTATTGATTAAAATATATGTTTTTTTTTCACTCTCAGGAAGGGTATGTTAAATAGTATTTTGTGATTTATTAAAAGTATTATTTTTGTTGCCACTGTAAAAACTCTAACAAGATGTTTGGATTTATTCGATGGTTAAAGGAGCAGAATGAGCTGAGGAGTAAAAAGGAAGTTTTTCTTTACTTGTGGCCCTTTGGTRAATATTTTATATGAGCATAATGTACTCAAAAAGATAAAAAAAAATACTTTTTTAATTTATTCCAGCAGTGTAACCAAACTTGGTCTAGCTTGTCCTTTCTTCCACCTGTCTGGCTCTTCTATCCCAACTTCTGCCCCTTTTTGTTCAAAGGCTTTTGTGTTACATTAGTACAATGAAAAGAGATTGACTCCAGGCTGCAGTAAAATGATTTTTCAGACTTTTATTTCCTGGCTGCGTAAAAGCTTTCTCATGTATGATACAAACTCAACAAAAGACTAACATTTATTATTTACAGTTGGCCATTCAGGATCTTGGAACTGCTTGTTTTTACGCTGAAGCACTTCTCAGTGGTTCGCCTTCAAATACATAAAAGGTAAAATGTTTGGAGAATGTTTAAAAAAATGCATACGCTGTAAGAATCAAATGCATTCAGTTGTCATATTTCAAGGTGCAAATGTAAGTGTGCAGTCTTTGAATATAGTACACACTTAGAAATGAGGATTTTTTTCTGTTACGCTGCACTTGGCAGCGCTTTCCTCCTTCCATTTCCCTGAATCACTTGGCGAAGGAGGTTACCAGATCCCACTGGTACTTAGGGAACAAAACCAATTTGCTCTCAAACTCATTTGCTTTATTTAGGTGAGACATCTTTTTAAATTTACTCTTCCCTAAATTCAATTCCCTTACAGTGGAAAAATCATTTAATCAAAGCAAGACCAAAAACAGGGATTTTTATTGTGAAACCACTTGAAGAATTTCCGCATTCAGATTTTGTTAGTTTGTGTTTTCAGGAGTAACATCTGCAGATTATTGTTTCCAAAAGAGATTGCTTTCCTTTAACAGAGTTTTGTATTGGTGTCTGTGTGAATCTCAGAGTCATCAGACCAAAGTAGCTGGTTGTTTCTCCCTAGAAGCTTCAGGAATCAGAAGGATCAAGTGATGAAGTTAACTGAAGTTGTATTCCTGAGACAGTTGGCGGGGTTTATTCCCATAGATACAGCAGGAAAGCCTTTTTTTTAAGTATTGCCCTCCTGCATGACTCTGAGCTGCAGCCAGTAAGTGTGGTGCTTGTTGGGAATACTGAGAGCCCTCAGGCAACTAAAACTCTAAGCCACTCTTCCTCGCTTCAGCTCTGAACACTGGTGACTCCATTGTCAGAAATGTACTGCATCTTCGTTTTTATCACTATCGAGCAGTATCCCAGTGCCAAAGTGATGATCTTTTGGTGTGTGTTCATTTGTTCGCCTGACAGCAAAATATCTCATGAAGTCCTTTTAAGTATTTATTGAAAGTCATCTAGAGCGGTGTTTCCCAAAGTTGGRTCCCGAAACATCAAGGTGGGGTCACGAAAAGATTTTCTGAATTAATTACATTTTTGCCTTAGTTGTTACAAAGGAGTGAGGTTAGTGTATTTAAAATGGATAAATGTAGTATAAAAAATATTGTTACTATGCCCATGTTTAGTTGACCTGATACAAATGTTTATCATCCAAAAATAGTTGGGGGCACAGGTCTCTGCTACTGTTATTTTGTGGGTCAAAAGCTGAAAAGTTTGGGAACCACTGCACTTTGGTTCCCAAAGTTGGGCTTGGGACCCAATTATGGGTCATGAAGCAGCTTGGATAATCTCCAGAAATCAATTTAAAGGGTAATAAACTAATTGCTGATGTAATATTTTCCCTATAACTATTAAACACAAAATTAGTATAATTAAGTATTCAGATTTCTATACAAGCTGTTTAGATTGTCAAAAAGCCTGTGTTTTTTTAGGGTTATTAACAATGTTTTTGTACTCAGACCAGTAATATTTGGGGTCACAAGTTTTTATCATGGATATTTTGTAGGTCAGAAGATAAAAAGTTTGGGAACCACTGATCTAGAGTGTATAACATTTTGGAGTCAACCTGATTAAAGATGGCATCCACAACTATAGTCAGCCTTAGTAAACACATCAATGTCTTTAACTCTGTCAATTTTAGACACTGAGCTAAGATTTGACAACAAAGCAGACAAACAAAACTTACATCAGGCTGTCTGAAAAACTCTAAAAACTTTTCACCCATCCATCATCTTAATCCACTTCTTCCTTTCAGGGTCATGGGGCGTCACTGGTGCCCATATCCAGCAGTTGCACTCTGAACAGGCCACAACTCCATCACAGGGCCACATAGACATGCAAAACAAGCAACTATTCACTCACACCTAGGGACAATTTGGAGTTACCAGTTAAACCAAAAAAACAACTGCCAGAATTTGGATGAGAGTTAGGAGAGATTATTTTTTCTTATATCCATTGGCAAAGCTCTAACAAACCTCAGTCCATCTTATATTAAAGATCTTATTATTCCATATGTTTCTAGCATATTTTACTTAGACTGCAGGTTTAGTTGTGGTTCCTAGGGTTTCTAATAGTAAAATGAGAGGCAGAACGTTCATGTATTAGGTTCTCTTGTTGAACCAACTTCTAGTTTCTGTCCATGAGGCTGACATTGTATACTTTTAAAACTTCACTTAAGATTTTACTTTTTGTTAAATTCTATTTAGTGTTGGCTTCAGATTCTTGAAATATTTCCAAGTTATGCTGCGTTCACACTGAACATGATTTCAGCATCAAAAGCGTCAGGTTTACATGCAAAGTCTGTGGTGGACGTGCGTCAAGCAGTGTCGGGAAGTGCTGCGGCGCCTCAAGCGCGATGAGAGCGGCACGATTTCAATGTTGTTTGAGCGTCGAACACTGGAATTGGAATATCTGAACTTTTGCAGCTCGACGCACCACACCAACCAATCAGAGAGACTCCACTGTGTGACGTAGTGACAGATTTTCCAAGGGGACAGTTTTCTGAATGATGTCCACTAACCTGAGACAGATGGACTGGACCTCTTTAGCTGAAATCAAGTGCCTGTAGTTGGTGTCCTGGCAGGAGATATCAGCACCGATGCAGTTCAGCGGCTCATCAAACTGGACTCGGGACAAAAATAGTTCTGAAAGCGAGCCGTGAGTCTCGAGTTAGCTTGCAGCTCCTGGGTGATGAAAGTCGCCAAACTCAGAATGTCTTTGAATTATCTGGTGAATTAACCATGAATTAATTATCTGATGAGCGCGACAATCTCTTGCACTCAGTAAATAAACCAAAGCCACTTTCTTTATTTCATCCGACATTAAACAGAGACCAAGAGAAGAGGAAAGACCGGCAGARGAGGGAGAGGGCGGGGAGGCTCTCAACGTCCTTGATGCACGTCGAGCGCTTCAATAGCAATTTTGACTCGCGTCTGAACTCAAAGGGCATAAGCGCCCAATTTGAAGCATTGGACGCGATTTTGATGCTGAAATTGCCTTTGGTGTGAACGCAGCATTATGCTGCCTTAGACTGCTGGATGATAAACTGACAATATTTCCTGACTCTGCTGTCTTTACTTTTTCTACTTTCCACGTGCAGTATACAGTGTATTAGCCTTTTTTTTTTTTTTGCTTTTCTTCCTATACACACTATGCCTGAAGAAGCTGCTGTTTGTCAGTCTCCCTTTAGTGTTTGATTTTTAAATACAGAGATTCCCAAATTGTTTATATTTCAAAAATAACAGTGGAAGAGGTTTGAGATCCATAAACAAATATTGTATAACCATTTTTTTATCAAGTCATCACTACTTTTTAAAATAGTTTTATCTAGTTTGTTTTATTTTGGTATTTACAAAAAGGAGAGGAATATATTATTAGCAAACACTTGTTGATCTAATTTGATTTCTAAATATTACTTTGAGGACTTCACTTGGTGTTTTATGACCCACTGTACAATTCCTGAGCCCAGTTTTGCAAAACAATGTCTCATATTGTTACCCCAAACTGTAATTTTTAAGAGTTTGTTATAAATTCAAACTTTTACGAAGTAGTAGTTACATTATTTCAGATAAAATAAGGATGGTCCCAAAAAGCCAACTTGTAAATTTAAACAATTATAACATGTTTCACTAAAGTTTCAATTTGATATGTAGCATTAATCTAGCCCACTGCAGATGTTGACATGATTCATTTTTCATGCTTGTTAAAAAACACTAACCACGAAATACCATATGCATTGAAATATATGAAATTAAGCACTGCAATGATTGTTGTGCTATTAAAATCAGTGCACAAAAAGATAAAACTCTATGTTAGTAGTAGTTGTAGTAGAGGTAGTTTTTTGGAAGGGGTGAAATGGCACTCACCCAGCCTATAATTTTGTTCTCTGGTACAAAAAAATTAGCTATTTAAACAATAACTGCAAAAAGCAAAGTTCAAAGTAATGCTGGCATGTACTGTATATGTATACAATATAATAAAAAGGTTTGAACTCATCTGCTGGAGCCAGTTATTTTTGTATGTTTATAGTGTAGTGGCTTGATTATTTTTATATAAATTCTGTTTTTTATAGCAGAATATGGCATGTATGCACAGATCCTCCCTGCAGATTATTTTGCATAATCTCTACAAGTTTTGATGTCTTTTGTAACTAAGCTTTAATATCTTCTGCCTCAAAAGTTACAGAATCACAAACCAACAGACCAGTGGGAGAAAAGCCCAACATGTAGACAGCAAATTTGTTTGATAGTCCTCTAAGCTGCTCATGATGCTTCTTACCAATTACACCATCCAGCTTTGATTAGCACACTTGGGAACTCTACTCAGTGTGTGTTTGTGGAGACTTTAAAAAGTCCTGTTATTGCTGTGATATAGGCCAACTGAAAGTGACATTAGGTTGATATGCAGTGATCATCTGTGTTGTTTCTGTCCTTTAAAGAGCTGCACAATAAGAAAACTGAAATGACCAGTGTTTTCTCTGGTGTATAACCAGGCTTAGTCACATGAGAAATCAACGACACTGCAGTGCGGTCACATCTGAATTATTATTTTTTTGCCACTTCAGTAGAAAACAAAACTAAATGTTAGTTTCTTAATTTCTGCATTATCAGTGGCTTTTTTTATAATACTCTAGTAAGAAAGAAAAAGTAGAAGAGAAATATAAGAACAGTAAAGAGAGAAACCGATTGAAATTATACAACATGTGAAATGAACACCAATAACACACAGGACACCACACCCG
>NW_013952917.1:28679-33034 GCF_001266775.1 Austrofundulus limnaeus | reverse complement strand
ATTTTATGTTAATTGGCCCATAATAAAAGATCTGCTTCTGTTAAATCTGGTTTATCCAGTTTCCAACTTTTGCATTTTGTAATGTTTAATCTCACTTGTGATGTTAAATAAAATAAAATTCTGTCCATTGTTGTCCAAGTACCTGTTTTGGTCTCTAAAGTCCTGCATTGATCTTTGTATCTGGTTTTAGAATTGATACAATGAAAATCACACATTTTAGCTTAAATGAATCTTTGACACAACTTGCTTTTCCAAGTACAACAAATCAAGAATCCTTGGAAGCAGAGTCAAAGGATCTTTTATGGTGCAGGTTCTCCTCCTGGTGCTGCTAATTCGTATTTATTTTTATTGTATTAACCTCCCCTAATCTGTACTACAGCGACATGATATCACTTTGCATTTCTTTCTGGTGGCTGACGAACAAGGCACCACACAGTGAAAACACTTCTTTTTTTTATGTGAAAACACTTCAATATATAAGACTTCAGCATGTGCAGRTGTTGTTACAAAAATATAGTTRATTTTTCTTGCAATTTTACTTTGACTGTATACTGTATGTCTAAGTAAGAAGAGGAAATGGATGTGTTGGTAATCATTTTGGAGTTATCCCTTCTGTTTCAAACTAAATTTGATCAGAGTCAGATGGTGCAAACAGTGCATATAGTATGAAGATCAGCAGCAATCTGTTCTTTTGTTTTTGGTTTGTGACTTTACACTCTGGTGCTTCTTCCATTGCATGCTCTGTGCAGTGGCTGCCTTTCCTTTCTGCTACCCTCACATAACAGATTGGAAACCAGAGAACCTTCTGTTCTAAGAATGTTCTCTATTTCTGCAATGTGACTTTTTGTTGTTTTTATTTGCTTTTAAATAGTCCAGGGGTGTGCTAGTCTACACAGCCTCTTCAGGAACATAAGCTACTGTATTTATTGTGTTAATGCTAGGACAGCAGTGCTTGGATTCCTTTTTTAACCCTTTTTGGATTGATCATGATCTGAATTACTAAGAATCTTATCCAGCATGATCTATTCAATTATACATAAACATTGCACATGTAGAATGCTACTTGGAGGAAAAAATTGAAACGACACCATGTCTGACTTATATTTGTCAATCAGTCTTCCCTATATTGTTTATATATCGGTCCACTTGATCAGGAATCGTTTGGTTTGTGAAAGCTGTAGGCTACAAAAGAAAAAGCAGTGATGACACTAATGCATATTTTTTCATTCTGTTTTTTTATTTTATTTGCAAGCTGTTATCTAAAGCCCACACAGAGCACACACATCTCAGAACTCTGCTGACAAACATTAGAGAAGTGCAGCATCACCTGCTCTCAAATAAATTCTGGGTACTGAGGCCTAAGCTGAGACACAATGCAGAATGGCCTAAGATTATGTTGTTTTAAAGATAATGAGGGAATAATGTCCTCTCCTTGGGCTGCCAACTTATTGTGGTGGACAGATTTGARTGTCCCGATGATCCTATAAGAGCTATGTTAGGGGCGTCATGCCCCCGGTAGGGTCACCCAAGGAAAACAGKWCCTAGGTGAGTTATCAGACAAAGTGCAGCCTAAAGACCCCTCATGACGAGTCACAACGATTAAGTGTTCCCTCGCTCGGACGCGGGTCACCGGGGCCCCACTCTGGAGTCAGGCTTGGAGGTGGGGCATGCTGGCGAGCRCCTGGACAGACGGACGGGGGAATCATGTGTGTTTGAGAAGGAATCTGTGCAATCTGTGATTCTTTGAGACTGGCAGGCGACTCAAACTTGACTCAATAAAATGTAAAAATAAACCAATGCTCTGTCACTGGACTTTAAGTACAAACAGTATGGCAATTTACAAAAATAAATAAATAAATACTTGCAATAGTGCACTGTAAAAAYTATTTTGGTGGTTCAACTTACAAACTTGGGTTCAATTGCTGCTTTAAAAAAATAACCTTCAAAATAAGCTTTTTTTCCTAACACAGTATGATAACTTMGAAAAGTTGCCCACTTGATAAGAATTTATTGTTTAAACTTAATACTATGAATTGAAATGACTATAAATTATCCATCAAAAATTTATTACTTTTGTCAAGGAAACTTTAAAATGTTTGCCGTCGTATATATTTTAAAATAGTAACAATTTTCCAGTCCTGACTTTGCTAATTTCTCTTGTCAGAATTAATCTGTGTCTCCAAACTGAGGCCGTTTCATAATCTTACATCAAAATCCCTCTTTAAAGAATCCAAACTTATCCTTGCAAACAATCTTTATCTCTTTGAGTTGAGAATGAAGATGTGATTTATTTTTGTTTTTTAGAAAACTACAGCAGAACTAAATAGGGACCGATGTGGGTGTGTTACGCTCACACGACAGATTCCAATAAATTCCTCCTTCTCTTTGTAGTGTTTAGGTGTTTTCTAAAAATTGCATACACGAGTGCAGAGCAGCGTTTTTATATCTAAGACTCCAAAAAGCTTGACTGATGTGGAAATTCATTGTTTCCAAACACCTACTTCAAAGTGTCAAAGCTTTGGGGGTTTGTGGGGAATTTTTTCCAGTTTCAATTACTTATTATTATTTCTGTGTGGTGTGTGTGTGTGTGTGGTGTGTGTGTGTGTTTGGGGGTGGGGGGGTGAGAAAGCGAGGGAAAGTGTAGGATTGCTAAAGCTCAAAGTGAACTGAAACAACACATTGCTTTCTGAATACAGTAAGAAGCTTAACGACTTCAAGCACACATTTTAAGCTTATTTTTATTTTTTCATRTTAGAAAACTTTTCTATACACAGATAAAATTACAGTAAGTACTATTTAAAGCATTTCTAAGTTTGTTAAGTTATGATAATCAATTTAGATTTTTTTTAAGTGAAATGTATGTCAAATATCAGTAAACCTAATCAACATTCCATGTATGTTTATGTCTGTGAAAAAAAAAAAGTAATAAAGTAAGCATAAGGCTGATTTGGGGGCATTTACAAAGCAGTCAGCTGAAATTATTGTGGCAAATTGCTACATCATAGAGGGACATAACTGATGTGATTTGATGAGACAAAGATTATGATGAAGTCAAAAAGTCAGTGAACCAGGACGCACTGAGTGGCTGTGGGCATATGTCCTTATGGACACTGAGAGGAACACGATGAGGAAAACATGCTCCACATTTTTTTAAAGCAACATATGATTGTGACCACTGACAAAATAAGTAATTCAAAATGGGCTCAAAAACACACGCACACACATCGCTGCAGTTGTTTGCTTTCATGCTGTAAAATATAGTGCGAACTATTCACTGTAYGAAAGAAAAAGAGATGAAAGTCCAGGAAAAAAATAATATTCCTTATCARCCGGAGAAGCGTGCATTATTAAATGTGTGCTGTGTGAAAGGATCATGGCAGAAACATGATGCAGAGCTGCTCCCATCCAAGGTTGCTGCTAAAGTAAATGACCTTGTTTAATACGAGGAGCCTCAACAACCCATTTGCCTGTTATGTGGACAGTATTAACATAAAAATCCAGCAGCCACCTGAGAGTTTAATATATCCAGAATAACACACACACACACACACACACACACACACACACACACACACACACACACACACACACACACACACACACACACACACTGTCAGGCTGTCCCTCTGTTTCTGTCTGCTAGCTCATAGTAGCTCTAGTTCCCTGATGGCTTCCATGTAAACAGTATTTGTCCTGCAGCCATGAGAAGACCCTCCCATCGAGCTGGTTTTCTGTCCGGCTCAAATTTTTATACTTGTCACTAACATTTTGGTTTCAGAAACAGATGCCTGACCTTTAATGGAACTGTGTTGTGGTAATTTGCTTTCAGATGTTTACTCAGGTTGAATGACTCTGGGAGACCAGCTTTTGTTTTTATTTTGCTACCTTTCCCTGAGGTTTAAAGAAGTTTTTTTTCCTTCCATTTAAGAGCAAAGCTTGATTTAGAAGCTTATCAGAATTACAKTGGGGCAGACATTAAGAATCTAGTTTAAACATTTATGTTTTTCCAGACTCACAATCTAAATTTAACTTACATGTGTGGGGTATTTTTAAAGATACAAATCAAAAATCCTTGGCAATTATTGGTTTGTTAAATATATAGTCAGGACACATTTGTAGTGATAGTCAGTAAAATGGTTTTCAGTAGGGAGTAMCTTAGCAGGCATGACATCAATCACACAACATGGAGTATGAAGGAACATCCAGAAGTCTTCATCCAACTAATGACTAGTTTAATGAGGGTCTGATATATAATGTTTTTAATTGTTATAAAACAACTTTTTTTAAAAGAGAAAACCAAACTGGTATGCCATATATGTCTATACACACACACACACACACACACACACACACAC
>NW_013952917.1:27213-28669 GCF_001266775.1 Austrofundulus limnaeus | reverse complement strand
ATTTATTTATTTATTTATTTATTTATTTATTTATTTATTTATTTATTCAAGGATCTGGCTCCTGGTTGCTGTGGTCGGCCCGCTTGCTGGGGTGGCTGCCGGAGTCCGGCAGGTGGTCGGTTGGGGGTGTGTGGGGGTGGTCCAGGGYGTGGCTTCGCTGGGTAAAGGGGGCTGGCCGGTTGGCCTGGTGCGGCCCGGGACTTGGCTGTCTGCTCCTCAAGTAAACTTTTGTCAGGCTGGGACTTGAGCGTCCCCTTCTTTGGGTTAATTTGAGGGCCCACTGCTTCCCCTGCCGCGCTGCCCTCTGGTGGGTTGTGCCTTTGCCCGCCGGCGCGCTGGGGGCCTGAGCTTCAGTACCTAGGCCTGGTTCTGCTCTGGCGTGGTGGGTGCTGGTGCGGCCTGTGAGCCCGTCACTGCTGGATCCAGGGGTTTACTGCATGTGGTCACTGGTGGGGCTCTCCCAGTTCTCTGCTGTGGTCCTCTTTGCGGGGTGGGTGGGTGGCCCTCCCGGCGCGGGTGCCACTGCGGGCTCGGCGCTTTGGGTCCCTCTCGGGGTCTTGGGCGCTGGTCTCCATTATGTCGTCTTTGGGCTTTGTGGGTCGGGTCTGTGGTCCTCTACAGTCACTTTGAAACATTCCATTGGAGAAGATCTTGTATACACACACACACACACACACACACACACACACACACATATATATATATAACCAATGTTAACTGTTTATCTGTTAGAGTCACTCGGATTCAGGACAGCTACAATAACTATTTGACATTAGCCAACACAAAAAATGGCTTTAAGTCAGCCAATTCTAAAGACGTTGAGCTAAAATTGGCTGAAAGTCATAACACATACAGTCCTCTGAATTTGGCATTTTGTAATAGTGCATACGATTGCATTTACCATTTTTGTTTAAGGTTTGACCAAAACAGATTCACCTCAGTCATCAAAGGATCTCATCAAAGGATGATATTAGTCTAAAACTCTGGCATGAAAGGCAGCTAGTGATGTGTATTTCACAAYATGCTTTTATTTAATTGATTTACTGGTAGTCCTGCATCTTACTTTCCCACATTTTGCACTTAAATAAACCCCTCACAACATGATTATTTTTAATTTATATAGAATAATAAATAAATATTCCAGTGTAAGAAGCTTCTTGACATTAATCACAGTTGTACAAATCACAGTTGTACAAATGCTGCTGTCAGATGGATCACATCTTATGTAGTAAAAAGGTGCGGTKGTGGGACTGTTGTTTGCTCACATCACTGACATTGTTAAGGCTTAGTTCAACCTGTGGAGGTCCTAATCTGCACGGTGGAGGGATCAGCGCCAGTTCTGCTTAAGTTCAGTACTCATCATGTGCAACAACTCGATGGGCCTCGTGCAAGAACATGTTCGTATTCTTATCCTAAATTTCTCTTACTTTTTTTGTACAAAGGGTTCGTACGAACA
>NW_013952917.1:16513-26511 GCF_001266775.1 Austrofundulus limnaeus | reverse complement strand
TTCATAGTTGTTGCCTTTATTTTTTCAAATATCAGATCAATTTGTTACATTTATTCAACCTGTTCAAATGGCATGCTGGTCTCACATAAAAAAGCCAAGGAAAAGGCAATGAGTGGCATTTTCATTATTCACTTTACTAATTCATTCAGTCTTTCAGGTGGTTAGAAATAGAAATATCACTTGGGGGCAGGAGAAAGTAATGGTTATGGTGCAAAAATACAAGATTTTTATCCATGAAAGACCTCTTCTTTCCTGAGTGGAACTTGTTGTTTTGCCTTATTGGTCCTAAGAAGAGTCATGAAAAGAAAGAAATCTCATGCTGTGTTGAGAAAAATAAGGAAAGGCAGTCCATAAGCATAATAGGTGTTTCTAGCTGCATTCACTTCTGCTTTGTTGTGGTCTCTCTCCTCAGCTAGTCGTTATAAAATACGTCAAGAATGACATGCCGGTTCATATTAGGTGTTCTTGAAAAAGCTTTTTTCGTCTGTAATTTCATGCAATGGACTGTGAACTTTTACCCTACTATTTCCCCGTGTCATTCAGTGTCATATACTGTATTAAAAGACAAAATTATCCTAAAGTACTCATTTCTCTTGACTCAGTCCTGTTGAAATCGCAATTATTTTACAGGCCTGAGGAAAAGAGGAGCAAGGAACATTTTTAAGATTTTTAACGTCCTCAGGGTGAGAAAATGCAGCTGTAACAAAAAGCTTTTTTTTGTTTTTTTAACTGAGTGTTGGGAACATGTTGATCATCTGACAGATGTTGCACAAAGAAATCAACGAACACGACTGCTTACTTATAACTTTGAAAAAATAAACAGTCCTTAAAAAATGAGTGGGACAGTTTAATCCTCAAAGAGTGCTAATACAAATCAAGCCACAATATTGTGTTAATGCAAAGGTTTWGGGCCTATCCTGAACTCACCTTCCTAATCAAGGCTAACATTTGTGATTTCTGACAAACATTCAAACAAGCAATAAAATCTCCAGCATTGCTAACATTAAAATGAGTTGTTGTGCAAAACTTTACGTTATTAAAGCATCAGTTTCCCTGCGGTGTCACGTGAGTTAATTTGATGCAGTAAACTGATCCCTGATGGGTCCCACCGGCACAGTAAAATTGAAGAATATCGTGTTGTGCTCAATGTGCCATAATATTCAAACATAGCAGTGGGTGGACGTTTGAGATTGAAAAGAGGATTACTTGTAAAAGTTTCTCACTGGACTAATTATGTTTCACGCAACTCAGGAGCCAAACCACCTTGTATTATAAGTCTCCATCATTTTGGGAAGAGCTGCATGAGAAACTGTAAGAATGAAAAATGAAAACTCCTTTTTTAGTAGATAGGAAGTGAACAGCACTTAAATATTAAAAGGATGGGTTAGAAATATTGAAGTAAGGTTCTGTGAAAAGGTTACGAACAGTTAATATCTTACTTGTTTTAGATAGCTCTAACGGTTTATCCAAAAAAAGTTAACAGTTAGCTCTAGCAGAACAAAGACCAGAGTGAAGATCTGACATCTAAAATATAAAAATTTCAGAGCATTTTATGCAAACACCAGTTCATAAACTGATTGGTGGTCCTGATGGATAGAGCTTCATCAGAGCTAAACAACAAAAGAAATCTGAAGCTCCTATGTTGAACAGTTTCTGAGTTACGAGCATTGTTGCATGTCCTGACACCCCCTCTTTGAAAGGAGCCCCCTCCTCAAATATGGGGTCTATCATAAAACCGTTGGCTGGTGCAGTGTAGGTCAGACTCATCTACAGTCCWGCCAAATTTCATGTTGATCAGTGCAGCCGTTTTTGTGCTACGGTTGACCAAAAATCACTGGAAAAAAAACAGTACGAAAACAATATGACTCCCGCTTACGCTTCGCTTGCGAGGGTCATAATAAACAACACTACCAGCAAACGATTGCCACCCCCACCCACCCCCTCACTCCCCCAAATCTGTCCCCTCTCATTTGATTGTGAAATTTGTTTTTTGTATTTTGCTGTATGTGGGAGACATGCAGGACTTTCTAATTTTTTTTTACAAAACCTGAACAGGGTCTGTTGTTTAATCTATGCTATTTACTGTATTTATAGTAATTTTCATTCATTTAGTTTATTGTGTGTTTGTGTTTAAAGCAACTAAACCTTTAACATAGTAGCCTACTCTGTCAAACRTAATTTGTTATTAGCGGTTCCAGTTGGGGTGGGTCGGGTCGAGGTTCTGGGGTGCGCCTGATCCCCATCTCGCCAAGGGCACCAAAATGTCCAGAACTGGCTTTAAGATTTTAACACTACTATAAATGTAACATTACATAGTTATTATCAGTAACAATTTATTAGTTCTGCAGAAGAGCAATATAGCCAGCTGTTGCTGACATTAATTAAACTTGTGAATACCCACACCCATTTTATGTAAAAGTTTATAAAAATAGTGTTTGCATAAACTGCAATGAAGGTTTTAGAAACTTGAATTATTTTAAAAGAACGGCAACTAACTCTGGTCATTGCTTCAATTATAGTAGCTTATCAGTGGGTTCAGAAATAAACAGATAAGAAAGCATTTGTTCAAAACCATCCAACCAAATTGTACTTTAGAAAATTCACAAGTTCTGCAGTTATAGTTAAATGTTTWAGTGCATTGACATCTTCAGAAAACTTCATGTAGAAGTTGGTAAAGAAAGTAATTACTKCAGCCTCAAGCTGTGTTTAACTGATTAGGTTTTTTTTTACAAGTAGAAGTTTTGACTGCAGTTTGGAAAGTAAATTTAATTAAAACATCTCAATCATTTCTTTAACTGAGATCATTCAGTTACAAGTTGGACTTGTGTAAGTGCACACACAAAAAAAATGTTTTTCCATGAAATTTAATGCATGTTAGTAAATTTAAAAGTCATGGCTTTTAACAGGAAAAAAAGAGAAAAATAATTCATGAAAAGAAAAAAAACTAGTTTTATGATACCTGCCAATGGGAAGTGTTCTCCTGGTCTTTCTATTTTTTTTTTTCATTTTGTTTAGAAAATTAAAAAAACTATCAACTTTTTAAAGGTTGTGTTTTTTTATTTTATTTTATCAATTCCTGGATAGAAATGGGCATCTGGTTTGAAAAAATGACAATCACAAAGTAGAGTATTTGTGCATAAAATTGAAATAACTGNAATTGAAATAGTATGTTATTGATTGGCTTGTTTTGCACAGCATGGCCTGTGGAACATTTCCTCAWAAAGACACTTGGTTATTTCATTTGTTTGGATTTAATTAGATTTGGTTATTCTGATTAGGGCTTCATTTCAGTCCAGATCTAGAATTTAGTTAGGATATTTTGTGTGACATAATATTTTATGAGTTCTAATCCCTCTGAATGGACTATGTCTTTTAAAATCATCCCATCCTTTCTCAAACTGGTATTATTTTTAAGCCTATTCTAACTTTTTGTACATTAATATAAATGTGATTTGAGAAAAACTAACCTCAGCTCCCCCACAAATCCCAGGCCGCAGAAAAATCCAAATATCATCTTAATTAATCTTTATGTTTAACTACTACTGATTAAAATTGTGATGAAACACCATGCAAAGTAAGCCTGCAGAGATAAAGTGATGGGGGGTCGACAGCTCTTCACTGGTGGGATTTCAGAAGCTACTCCTCTTTCATAAGTTGAATAGTTTCATCTGCAGACCTTCAGCTCAGTCAAACTTGCATGGTTTCCGCTTTATTGAGTTAGGCTGAAAGACAAGTCCGCCCAGTCGGAGAGCAGGCAGTTTGTGTTTAAATGCCCACTTGACATTGAGACAGAGGGACTTGACAAATCTCTTTATGGTTCCCTGAAGAGACACCACTCTGACCCACGGAAACATCTAAGCTGCACTTCCCCGGCTTTAGAACAAACATTCAACATTTATTGTGGCATTTTGATTTATTCTCTTTTTTTCGTGTCCCGTTTCCCCAAAGACTTTGCCCTGTGTGGAGTTCAAATTCATTGTAATTCAATATTACTTTTTTTTTTCTTTGAAAAACAGCCCCAGGGACGTCATTTCAGAAATCCTTTCAACAACTGCCAGAGCAACATATGAAGGGTGATGATCCCCAGTGGCACCAAAGGTGTTGCTTTTATAATCTATTTTGAATGAATGCCACTCAGCATCCACTGCCTTCTCTGTTCCGCCAATTCAAAGCGCAGTCCAGGTCCTAATTGACACATTTGAACAAAATGAAATTGAAAACTCATATGAAAAATATATATATATAAAAAAGCTTTGGAGTTCACACCATAYCGTCTACCGCAAAGCTCGCTGCTTAAAATCACTTCATATGTCCTCCTACTTAACAGCATCATGCACTGTTAATGAAATTGTTCAAGATTAACATTTTATCAAATGGTCACCTCAGACAGTATAACACTCACACACACACAGCTTTACATTGCTGTGAGAGCCTGTGTGTTCAATGGTAAGGAGTTTTCCATTGAGAACGTACAGAGTTAAAGAAGCCGCTGACTGTGTATTGTGTAGTCTGAGCGCATCATTCAGACGGCTGAAAAGCTTGAATTAAACCAAAACATTTTAAACGGTTTGACGTTTTTCATTCTGCCAAATAGCATGACACACATATAAAAAGAGAAAATTGTGTAAATAATTGATCAGGCTGAAGACGAAAGTTCTTTAGGAGCGAATTAAAGCGAAACAGTTGGAAATATTTCTCCACCGATGGCTTCAAGTAAACATTTTCTCCGCTCTTTGTCTCTCAATTTGTCTGTCATTTCATCTTTCCCTCCTCTCCTCCCCTTCCTTCCTTACCTAGTGTCTGCAGCAGCTCGCACTGATACTCTGCAGCAGTTGTAACTCTTACATCATCTCCCTCCCCTCTCATCATTTTGGAGGTTGGTGGAGAATATTGAGCACTCACTTGCCCTCAAATTGACATGACTGTGAAGAAAGCACAGGATATTTGATCTTTTTTTTTTTTTTCACGGACCTAGCTTACTTGTGTGTGAGCTTCTTTAGCACGCAAAAGACGAGATACCTTTTTTATTACACACACGAAGCTTGATTTCACCTTGACTTTTTTTTCCTTCCCCTTTTTGTCCTTCTCTCACCCACTGCTCGATGATAGGCAATTTTCACACTCGCAGCAACCGGCCTTATTCGTCACGAGACGTTTCTGCGTCGGRGATCGGCGTGTCTAATTCTCAGTACCACTACGCCTTGCACACATTGATTTTTCTTCAATGCAATGAGACTGTTATTGACTTGGAAAGAAAGACAGACTAACTCCTGGAAAGGATGTTGCTCCGTACTCTAACATTTTAGATTGTGATACTTTCCAGTGCACATGTCATCTGATAAGAAACAGATAGCACTTTGGTCCAAATACCGTTGTATGACATGATGAGCAGCGCACAGATAAAAAGTCGGGTCAGTAAGTTGGTGGACAAGAATTATGATTATTTTCAGCACTGAAGTGTTTTGAACTTTTCCCTTCTTTATGTCTGGATCATCTGGATTTCATCTTTTGACAGTTCTTCAGCACTACTGCTTGTAGCTGCTGTTTATTTGTGAGTCTGTCTGCCATCCGTTTTATCTTTAATGAGTTAGAAGCATGCTCAGTTGGGTTTACATTAGGTGACTGACATTTCCATTTAAGCAGATTCCATTCCGTTGCTTCGGTACATAATCCATTTGTATTGTGAAGTGTTGTTCTATTACTTTTTACAGCGTTTGAGTGAATATAAATACAAAGTATAGCTTTGTGCACACAGAATTCAGCCTGACAGCCGCGTTTTCAATAAACACCAATGACCCAGTTGCGCTGACAGCCATATCTGTGCGTTACTTTAGCTCTGCCTCTGTCGTGTCTGACAGATCTTTAAATCACAATTCATTTCTAACCTTCTTCTGACTCGTATCTGTCTGTCATCCTGGTATAAGTTCCTCTCAGTTTCATCCAAATATATTTTACATCCAACTATTATTTGGGTATTTTGGTGCTATACGTGTAATCTGGCCTTAGTTTTGGAGCTTTAACAGAGATTTACGTTTCAGTAAAATGTCTGCAAAGAAAGAAAATTATATACAGTGTGAGTCAAAAGTCACAGGACACCCTTTTATTTCAGAAAACAGTAAATGACATCTCTGAATACCCCAGCAAGTAATAAGTGACGGGGGCTATCTTGAGCCAATATGGCAGCTTTTATGATGGCAGCCATGTTCTGAACGTAGACTACAAAGATAGCCCCCTCAACTATTACGTGCTGGGGTATTCAGATGAATTGTTTTCCCTTTTTTTCTGAAATGAAGCAGTGTCCTGCTTCTTTTGATTCACCATGTGTAAGAAAATACGTGTTCAATAACGGCTGAAGTCAGATGAAAACACCAGTGTTAAATAAAATGATCTGTGATAAGAAATAAATGCCATACAACATCAGAATTCTGGAGTGGGGGTTTATTTTGCCACGGGCTGGCAAGTCAAACCACACACTGGGAGTCAAAACAGGAAGTCGACCAATTTATACAGGATCTTCAATGCCTGAGTTCGCCCCCTGCTGGCCTACAGCTGAATCACAGGCATTCCTACAAACAGCCCTCAAATCTAATGTTAATACAGCTTCAATTATGTGTTGTTATATTCGGACATGTATCTACCCTATTAACACATTGTAAGAAATATAACAAACATTATAAAGGTATTATAAAATAGAAAACCCTAACTCTGTGTTGTATTTAATCAGTACTAGGCCCTAACTATAAATTTCTTCAATGTATAAATGATTTATTACAATGATACATTCCTTCATCTGGACTTAGCTCTTTTTGAGCATTTTTTTGAACACGTACATAAGTTCTTCTATACACTAAAATTTTTCTGTTGTAATAACTCAGCTATTTTGWAAATGAGGATGCTACATCAATATATTTCTGAGTTTAAAATGAATAAATAAAGTACTCTGATGTCTTGCACTCTTTATGAAGTGGCCATTTGAAATATGCTACTTATTTTTAAGAWTTASCAGACACAGGTGAAATATCAGTGTTGGATCAGTATAACTAATACCAGCCTGAGATTTACTTAGTATCAGAATCAGRAAGGAAATTGGTGGTATTGGACATGGTGGCCAGTCTGAACTATCACAAAAAAAAGTTTGAAAGGCAACAATGTCAAAACATGAGTTCTGCACATCGTCCTGAAAAAAGGCACATTGAATCAGGCCTTGTTAGCTCATATCAGCAGTTGCTATAAACAACTTTAAAAGGTCATGTTAGCTGGACATTTTCATTAATTCACTGTGACAGAATGCAAAAAGAAAGTTATGAAGACTGAGTTTCTGTCCAAATATTTATAATCACAAATATACATGTAATGAATCAAATACAGTGCCTTGTRAAAGTATTTGGCCCCCTGAAACTTTCCAACCTATTGCTACATTTCAGGCTTCAAACATAAAGACATCAAATTGCAATTTTTTTTCGTGACGAATCAACAACAAGTGGGAGACAATCGTGAAGTGGAATGAAATTTATTGGATATTTGAAACTTTTTAACAAATACAAAACTGAAAAGTGGGGCGTGCAATATTATTCAGCCCCTTTTCTTTCAGTGCAGCAAACTGACTCCAGTACCTACGGAGGTTCAGTGAGGATCTCTGAATGATCCAGTGTTGTCCTAAATGACTGATGATGATAAATAGAATCCACCTGTGTGTAATCAAGTCTCTGTATAAATGCACCTGCTCTGTGATAGTCTCATGGTTTTGTTTAAAGCGCAGAGAGCATCATGAAGACAAGGAACACACCAGGCAGGTCCGAGATACTTTTGCAGAGAAGTTTAAAGCCAAATTTGGATACAAAAWGATTTTACAAGCTTTAAACATCTGAAGGAGCTCTGTGCAATTGATCATATTGAAATGGAAGGAGTATCAGACCAATGTAAATCTACCAAGACYCGGCCGTCCCTCTAAACTTTCATCTGGAACAAGGAGAAGACTGATCAGAGATGCAGCCAAGAGGCCCATGATCACTCTGGATGAACTGTAGAGATCTACAGCTGAGGTGGGAGAGTCTGTTCACAGGACAACAATCAGTAATACACTACACAAATATGTCCTTTATGGAAGAGTGGCAAGAAGAAACCCATTTCTCTAAGATATCCATTAAAATTTTTGTTTAAAATTTGCCACAAGCCACCTGGGAGACACACCAAACATGTGGAAGAAGCTGCTCTGGTCAGATGAAACCAAAATCAAACTTTTTGTCCACAATACAAAACGATATATTTGGCGTAAAAGCAACACTGTTTATCACCCTGAACCCACCATCTCCACAATCAAACATGTTGGTGGCAGCATCATGGTTTGGGTCTGCTTTTCTTCAGGAGGAACAGGGAAGATGGTAAAAATTAATGGGAAGATGGATGGAGCCAAATACAGGACCATTCTGGAAGAAAACCTGTTGGAGTCTGCAAAAGACATGAGAGTGAGACGGAGATTTATCTTCCAACAAGACAATTTGGTGAATGCCACAAATTCTCCTAAATCACTCRTACGCACAATTTAAGAACAAATCTATGCTTACGAACGGTTCTTGCATGAGGCCCAATGATCCTAAACATAAAGCAAAATCTACACTGAATGGTTCACAAATAAACCTTTCCAGGTGTTAGAATGACCAAGTTAAAGTCCAGACCTGAATCCATTCAAGAATCTGTTAAAAGAGCTGAAAAGTCTTGTTCACAAATGCTCTCCATCCAACCTCACTGAGCTCCAGCTGTTTCGCAAGGAAGAATGAACAAGAATTTCAGTCTTTCGATGTGCAAAACTGATACCCTAAGCCACTTGCAGCTGTGAACACAGCAAAAGGTGGCGTTACAAAGTATTAACGCAAGGGGGCCGAATAATTTTGCACACCCAATTTTTCAGTTTTGTATTTGTTAAAAAAGCTTAAAATATCCAATAAATTTTGTCCCACTTTACAATTGTGTCCCACTTGTTGATTCTTCACAAAAAAATAAAATTTTATATCTTCATGTTTGAGGCCTTAAATGTTGCAATAGGTTGAAAAGTTTAAGTGGGCTGAATACTTTTGCAAGGCACTGTATACTGATCGTCCAAAACAGTCAAAAAAAGTAACGTTGCCCTCCTTCTCATATCACCTTATCTCTTTTGAAGAACAGTCAACYTCAACAAAATGCCAGCAGCACTAAGCTAAAGTAGTAGAACACCCCATTTATGACAGATGAAGTGATCACAGAGGACACATTGAAAGAGATTAAAAAAAATCAAAATAGTTTGAGGTGTTTAAACCCCCAAAAAATCAATCTGGTGGGATTAGACGGCAGCTGTAAAAATGAAGCTTAATCCACAGAGATCCCACCCACACCAAATCACTGGGCCCAAAGGACCTACTACTAATGTCCTAGGGCTGACACTCCAGTTCACTGGCCAGATGTTTGATGGCATTTCCTGACTTATTAAATATATTTGTACACAAAAAAATGATACATATCTGTTATTAGTTAAGGGGCAATAAWATGGTGATTACATCCTGCATCTATRAACGTACAGAATTTGCCATTTCCCCATGATTTCTTTGATATACATATCAAAGSGGAAATAACATGTGTAGTATAATAGATGAAAAAAGGCAATAAGTAAAATGAGGGAAGCAGACCTTCCTACTGACTCATTTAATTAGATGTTATCATTCTGAACTCAAAATTATGCATAGACTTGGAAATCTCCTACTTTAGCTCAGCCCCCACATGTCAGACCRAGGCACAAAGCCATAAGCCTCAATGTCTGTGACTCCAACACATTCTACATATTGTCTGGTGTGCTGAAAATCCTACAGAAGGTCATGTTAAATACTGGAAGAAGCAGAAGAAGAAGAAGAAAAAAGTTTACATTCATCCCACTTCTGGTAATTACCTTCAATCCCGAGTGGGGAGGGTGTGTGTGTGTGTGTGTGTGTGTGTGTGTGTGTGTGTGTGTGTGTGTGTGTGTGTGTGTG